>NC_141547.1:105390000-105555000 GCF_021556685.1 Rattus norvegicus
AAAATCCTCTATCATCATCATGATATGTGACTTTAAATCTGAATCTTGTCTTTGCAGTGTGTTGGGTTATCCAGTATTTGCTGTGGTGGGATAACTGGGTTCTGATGATGCCAATCAGTCTTGATTTCCTTTACTAAGATCCTTGTGCTTGCCTCTCACCATCTGATTATCTCTGGTGTTAGTTGTTCTTACTGTCTCTGACTGGAACTTGTTCTTTCTGTGAGCCTGTGAGCCTATGAGCCTGTGAGCCTACAGTCTTCGGAGTGACAGTGCTCCTGTCAGAGGAGCTCTCTCCAGGCAGGTTTTGGGTCTGAGAACTGCGCAATAGCCCCAACTCTGGGCACAGATGCAGACCAGAAGTTTCCTGTCTCAGGCATACTTGTGGCTCCTGAGCCCCGTGCACTTTGGACAGTCAATGAAGAGAAACTGGGGTCCTACCTGTGGGCTGTGGGCTTAGGAGGGAGAGTGCTCCTGGCAAACCAGCTTTTTGCAGGCAGGTTTGTGTATGAGAATTTTAGTTTTATCCTTTAAAATTAGCCATATTGGAGGTGACATTGTCATGACAACTTTAGCTATCTGCTTAACCCATGCTCTTTCTCATACTGATCATTACCTAACAGCTGGGGCTATGTTCTTCACAATTCCTAAGCCAAGCTCTGGCAAAGCACCAAGGCTCCAAAGAATCATTATATACATATTTTTTTAGCAGTCAGCCTGAATTTATATTTGGAAATTATGAACTAACCTCTCTAATTATCTACTATTTCTAAAGCTGCACATATATCTAGTTTTAATAAACAGAAAATCTTCACTATTTCTGTTTTTATTTCTCTCTGCATTTTGTTATTTTCTCTCTGTTGAGCTCTGGTGCTTGCCTATAATTAATGTCACTATCAGCAAACTTCAATCACTTCCCTCATGAAACAAGATATATGTCCATTTGTATTATTTATCTTCAACACCTAAAGGAAAGTGGTTTAAGATGCTCAAAGCATAGGAAATAAACATTTTGAATATACATTAAATTACTGATCAAGGAAGGGATAATTAAATGTATTTTTGTTTGATTATTTTAGGTCTCCTTACTTCAGTCTGTTTCAACAAGATATTTCAGGTTTAAGTTATACAGGGAAATTAACGCAATGGTATAGTTCTTCTCTATTGCATGAAAGGCTCTATGTTCAAACTCCCTGCTGTACTAAGAAGAAAAAGAATTGAAGGAAAGTGTTAGCTGTGTCAAGAGTATGAAGTAAAGGCAGTAACTTGACCCTTAGAGTATTTTACAATCACATGGCCAAAACTGAGCCAGCTGTATTTGGATGCTTGTGATATTCTGTGTACCATCAACCAAGGCAGAAAAACAGAAAAAAAATACTATTAAGAGGTGACTATTTAAATAATATGTATTATATTATGTCATTAACTAAAAACACACATACATATTCAGGGCACATTACTCTTTGCCAGAGTTCATGTAGGAACCAGAGGAGTCTGAAGTATTTCTGCAGCCCATGTTAAGGGAACCACTCAGTGCCTTTAATTTTCCATCCTTCATATGGAAGGCATTTACAGAAGTGTGAAGCAGTCCCTGATCTCAAATGATTGTCATCATAGCAGGCAAACTCATGAGGATTAATGCATGCTTAGGTGCTCATCACATGCCTAAAATGAAATAGCTGACTCGACAAATGAAAAAAATAAACATAAATTGTCAGTAAATGGGATCAGACATGTCAAAAGTACCCAATTACTTCACATTCTATGACACTTGCCACAGTAAAAGAAGACATGACACAGTTGGAAGCAGCCAACCAGACTTTATTCAGCAACCGCTGGTATTGAAAAAGTCACCTTCTATGTGTGGCAGTACATTGGAAGTCATATAAACTGCATTGTCTCATACTGCTTCACGGAAGTGTAGTGCTTTCCTTTGGAAACTTTTTTTCCATGCACTTATGAGAACATATACTAGGGAAAGCTAAATAGAAGAGTCATATTGTTTCTATGTCCCCCAAAAGGGAGTAATAAAACGGTTTATCTGGTAAAAAAAAAAAAAACCAAAAACCAAACACCAAACACCAAAAACAAAACAAAAAAAAGTATTAGACAGTTATTCAGATGCTGCTGTTCAATTTAATTATTCATGAGCTAGTGACTAATTTGTAGCCTTATATAAACCATTGTGAGGTTGGAAGATGTCTGCTGCTTGTATGTATCACCTGTCTTATGGTCTTTTTCCTTATGATCTTTCAAGCAGAAGATGACCAACAGCTGTGTGCTCATTAGAATTTTCTTAACAACAATGAATTTTGTAATGTTCTTACATGTGCTTGTTGCAATTTATTCAGTTTAAGACATTTAATCCAAGACCAGATCTTATGTAAAACTTCTCTCCCATGTAATAGTGCATTATAAAGAAGGATCACAAAATTGCTAAGATTTAGATTTATCATCAGAAACCTAGTTTTAAAGCAATATTTCTTAACCTTCCTAATGTTGTTACACTTTAATATGACCTTCACCTTATGACCCACAACCATAAAATTATTTTTGTTATGAACAGTAATATAAATATATGATATGCAAGGTATCTGATATGTAACCCCTGTGATGCATAGTTCCACCCCCAATTAGGTCACATACCACAGGTTGAAAAACACTTTAAAGTTAAAAACACACACAATAAATAACTTCAATGGCAACACCCTGTGCTGATCCAGTCCCAAACCTCTCTGTTACCAAATCTGCTGGGGAAAAGAGCTGGACTCTCACAAGTGCGGATAATTCTGAGAGCTCAGGGGAAACTACTACTTCTGCTTACATTCCTGGCCCAAGAGGAACCCACCTAGACCCCTTTGGACACAGAAATTTGGGAGCAGTCAGAGAGAGGATCCTTCTGGTCACTGCCTGCACCTTGAGCTAAAAGCCAGTTGCCAGGAATGCTGAAACACTTGAAAGCAGAGGTAAGACCAACTCTTCTGCTCCGAGGGACCCTCCTGGAGCCCTCACAACATACAAACTCAGGAGCAGTCTGGGACAGGACCCTTCTAGTTTCTGCCTGCACCAGGAGCTGAACCAGTCCCAAAGCTCTCTGTACCCAGATCCCTCTGGGAGAAAGCCAGTATCCAGGAATGCTGACACACAAGCTTACAGTAGGGTGAAGCCACTGTCAGAGACAGCAAGATTAGCAAACTCCAGAGATAAGCTGATGGTGAGAGGCAAGCACAGGAACCTAAGGAACAGAAACCAAAACTACCTGGAATCAATACTGAATATCAACACAAAATGCAAAAACAAGATTTGTATTTAAAAATCATATCATATGATGATGAGAGAAGATTTTTAAGAAGGACATAAATAATTCTCTTAAAGAAATACAGGACAACATAGGTAAACAAGCAGAAGCCCTTAAATAGGAAACACAAAGTACCTTAAAGAATTACAGGAAAAGACAACCCAAACAGGTGAAGGAATTGAACAAAACCATTCAAGATCTAAAAGCAGAAATAAAAACAATAAAGAAATCATAAAGGGAGACAAAGAAAAGAGAATCTCAGGAGCAGAAGATACCATAGAAAACAATGCAAAAACTGGCAAAGAAAATGTAAAATATAAAACACTCCTAACCCAAAACATTCAGGACATCCAGGACATAATGAGAAGTTCAAACCTAAGGATAATAGGCCTAGAAGATAGCAAAGATTCCTACCTTAAAAGGACAGAAAATATCTTTAACAAAATTATAGAAATCTTCCCTAACATAGTGAAAGTGATACCCATAAATATTCAAAAATCTGACAGAACTACAAATAGATTGGACTAGAAAAGAAATTCCAACCTTCTCATAATAGTTAAAACACCAAATGCACAAAACAAAGAAAAAATATTAAAAGCAGTAAGGTAAAAAGTCAAGTAACATGTAAAGGCAGACCCATCAGTATTACACCAGACTTCTCACCAGAGATTATGAAAGCCAGAAGATGTCAGACAGATCCTAAGAGAATATAAATGCCAGCGCAGACTACTATATCCAGCAAAACTCTCAACTAACATAGATGGAGAAACCAAGATATTCCATGACAAAACCAAATTTACACAATATCTTTCCACATATCCAAGCCTACAAAGGATAATAGATGAAAAACTCCAATACTAGGAGGAAAACCACACCCTAAAAAAAGCAAGTAATATTCTTCTTCAAAATATCAAAAAGAATATAGCAACAGAAACATAATTCCACCTCTAATAACAAAAATAACAGGAAACAACAATCACTATTCCTTAATATCTCCTAACATCAATAGTCTCAATTCCTCAATAAAAAGACATAGACTAACAGACAGGTACTGGAAGAGGACCAAGTATTTTGCTGTATACAGGAAACACACCTCAGTGAAAAAGACGAACACTCCCTCATAGTAAAAGGCTGGAAAACAATTTTCCAAGCAAATGGTCCAAAGAAACAAGCTGAAGTAGCCATTGTAGTATTGAATAAAATGAAATTTCCACCAAAAGTTATCGAAAAAGATAAGTAAGGAGACTTCATATTCATTAAAGAAAAAAATCCAACAAAATGAACTCTCAGTTTTGAATGTTTATGCTCCAAATGGAAGGCCAACTACATAAAAGAAACCGAACTAAAGCTCAAATCACACACTCCACCTCAGACAATAATAGTGGAAGACTTCAACATCCCACTCTCATCAAAGGACAGATCATGGAAACAGAAACTAGACTGAGACATAAAGAACCTAACAACAGTTTTTAACCAAATTGATTTAATGGATATTTATTGAAAATTTCATCCTAAAACAAAAGAATATACCTTCTTCTCAGCACAGCATGGTGCCTTCTCCAAAATTGACTATATAATCAATCACAAAACAGGCCATAATACGTAGAAGAAAATTGAAATAATCCCATGCATCCTATCAGATCACTATGGACCATAGCTGGTTTTCAACAAAAAAAATTCAGAAGTCTCACATACATATGGAAGTTGAACAATGCTGTATTCAATCATAATTTGGTTAAGGAAGAAATGAAAAAAGAAATTAAAGACATTTTAGAATTTAATGAAAATTAAGGCACAACATACCCAAACTTATGGGACACAATGAAAGCAGTGGTAAGAGGAAAACTCACAGATCTGAGTGGCTCCAAACAGAAACTAGAGCCCACACTAGCAGGTTGACAGCACACCTACAAGCTCTAGAAAAAAAGCAGCAAATACATCCAAGAGGAGAAGAGGGTGGGAATTAATCAAACTCAGGGCTGAAATCAACCAACTAGAAACAAAAAGAACTATGCAAAGAATCAACAAAACCTTGACAAAATCAGCAAGATCGATAAACCCTTAGCTAGACTAACCAAAGGCACAGAAAGAGTATCTGAATTAAAAAATTAGAAAGGAAAAGAGAGACATACCAATAGAATCTGCAGAAAGTCAAAAAAGTCATCAGATCTTACAACAAAAGCCTATATTTAAGAAAACTGGAAAATCTAAATGAAATGAACAATTTTCTAGAAAGATACAAGGTACTAAGGTTACATAAGGATCAGATAAATCATCTAAACAGTCCCATAACTTCTAAAGTTATAGAAGCACTTATTAAAAATCTCCCAACCAAAAAAAAAAATCCCAGGACCAGATGGGTTTAGTGGAGAATTTATCTGACCTTCATAAAAGACCTAATACCAACACTGTGTAAATTATTCCACAAAATACAAACAGACGGAGCACTACCAAATTTCTTCTATGAAGCCACAATTATGCTTATACATAATCCACACAAAGACCCAACAAAGAAAGAGACCTTCAGACCAATTTCCCTAATGAATATTAACACAAAAATACTCAATAAAATTCTCAGAAAGTGAATCCAAGAAGACATGAAAACAATCATCCATCATGATCAAGCAGCCTTCATCCCAGTGATGCCAGGATTATTCAATATCTAGAAATCCATCAACATAATCCACTATATAAACAATAAAAACACATGATTATCTCATTAGTTCCTGTGAAATCATTAGACAAAATTCAACACCCTTCATGATAAAAGTCCTGAAAATATCAGGAATTCAAGACCCATATCTAAACATAGTAAAAGAAATATACAGCAGACCAGTAGCTAGCATTAAACTAAATGGAGAGAAATTTGAAGCAATCCCACTAAAATCAGGGAATAGACAAGGTTGCTCACTCTCTCCCTACTTATTCAATATAGTACTCGAAGTTCTAGCCAGAGCAATCAGACAACAAAAGGAGGTAAAAGGGAAACAAATTGGAAAAGAAAAAGTCAAAATATCACTATTTCCAGATGACATGGTGGTATACTTAAGTGATCCCAAAAGTTCCACCAGAGAACAACTAAGTCTGATAAACAACTTCAGCAAAGTGACTGGATAGAAAAAATATCTCAAACAAATCAGTAGCCTTCCTCTACTCAAAGGATAATCATTCTGAGAAAGAATTGAGGGAAATGACATCCTTTCAGTTGTTAATATAAATTAGTTCTGTGTGTCTCTAATCAAGCAAGCGAAAGATCAGTATGACAAGAACTTCAAGTCTCCGAAGAAAAATTGAAGAAGATCTCAGAAGATGGAAACATCTCCTAGGCTAATGGTTTGGCAGGATTGATATAGTAAAAATGGCCATTGTGCAAAAAGCAATCTACAGATTCAATGGAATCTCCATCAAAATTGCAACTCACTTCTTTATAGAGTTAGAAAGAGCAATTTTCACATTCATTTGGAATAACAAAAAACCAAACATAGTGAAAACTACCCTCAACAGGAAGAGAACTTCTGGGGGAATCGCCGTCCCTGACCTTAAGCATTATTACAGAGCAATAATCATAAAACTGTATGGCATTGGGGCAGTGACAGGTAGATCAGTGGAATAGAGTTGAAGACCCAGAAATGAACCCACACCCTGTGGTCACTTGATCTTTGGCAGAAGACCAAAAACCATACAGATAGCATTTTCATCAAATGGTGCCGGTTCTTCTTGAGGTCAGCATGTAGAAGAATGCAAATCGATCCATTCTTGAATGCTGTACAAGGCTCAAGTCCAAGTGGATAAAGGACTTCCACATAAAACGAGATACACTGGAACTAATAGAAGAAAAGGTGGAGAAGAATCTCGACCACATGAGCACTGGGGAAAAATTCCTGGACAGAACAGCAATGTCTTATGTTCTAAGATCAAGAATCTTAGAACAAATGGGACCTCATGAAAACTGCAAAGCCTCTGTAAGGCAAAGGACATTGTCATTAGGACAAAACAGCAACCAACAGATTGGGAAAAAATCTCTACCAATCCTACATCTGATAGAGGGCTAATATCCAAAATATGCAAAGAACTCAAGAAGTTAGACTTCAGAGGGCCAAATAACTCTATTAAAAATGGGGTATAGAGCTAAACAAAACATTCTCAGCTGAGGAATATCGAATGGCTGAGAAGTACCTAAAGAAATATTCAATACCCTTAGTCATCAGGGAAATGCAAATCAAAACAACCCTGAGATTCTACCTCATACCAGTCAGAAGGGCAAAGATCATGTGATAACAGATGCTAGGGAGGGTGTGGAGGAGGAGCACTCCTCCATTGTTGATATGATTGCAAGCTGGTATAACCTCTCTGGAAATCAGTCTTGAGGTTCCTCAGAAAATTTGGTATATTACTACCTGAGAAGCCAGCTATACCACTCCTGGGCATATACCTAAAATATGCTCCAACATATATCAAAGACTCATGTTCCACTATGTTCATAGCAGCCTTATTTATAATAGTCATAAACTGAAAAGAACCCCGATGTTCTTCAACAGAGGAATGGATAAAGGAATTGAATCCCAAGGTGGGGCAGGCTCTGAATGGCCATTGTTCAGTGTATGCTCCAAAATTTGTCCCCAAATTTCTCCTCCTATGAATATATTTGTTCCTCCTTTTCAGACCAGAAAGTATTGATGGCTGAGCAATTTAATCATTGTGAGTTTAAACACACACACACAGAGACACACACAGACACACACACACAGACACACACACACAGACACACGCACTCACACACACACACGTGTATATTACTTCTCACATAATTATGAGAGAACTTAGGTTTTAAAAATTCAGTAATATTTAGAAGGTAGATACAAACTTCAGTGATTCCCTTCTATACTTGAGACCTGCCTTTGATGGATTTCTTATCTCTATTCTTACCACTCGTGGGCTGTCACTATTCAACTTGTTTTGTTACTGAGCTACTTAATGTCATTAACAAGTGATATTTCCTCTAGGCAGAAACCAAATCATGTACTTAGCATTATGATAGAGACATTTGTGTCTGAAATGTCTGACTATACTAGAAAGAATTACACACAACATATTTAAACTGCCTTCTCAACAGAAAGAAAAAAAATGCTAACCTCTGGGAATGACAGGAATCTTCCTAGTCTGAACCATGACATCAGAAATACAGGCAGGTTTTGTTGAAAAACATATGCATTTGCTTTACAATATGTTGAGGTTTTCTAGAAGAACAAAATAAAACACAAACATGCACGCACACATACAAACATACACACACACACACACACACAGAGAGAGAGAGAGAGAGAGAGAGAGAGAGAGAGAGAGAGAGAGAGACTTTCCAATAAATGTAGGGTCATTAGAATGGTGTATAAGCTGTGGATCAGCTAACCCAACAATAGCTCTTTATGAGTAGGATGTCTAACTTTTCAGTCCTCAAGGCTGGATGTCTCATCTAGTCTTCAGTATTCACCTGAAGCAATAGGCTGTAATGCCAGTTAAGGCATGACTTGCTGGACAGAGGGAGAGCAAGCAGGGAAAGAGAGCAAGTTTTCTTCTGCCTCTTCCTTTATATAGGCTGCTCAAAGAATGCATGGGCCAGGTCAGGAGTGGATCTTCCCACCTCAGAAGATTTGGATTAAAAGTGGGTCTTTTTACTACAAATGATTTAATAAAAAAAAAAATCCCTGACAGGTGTTCCCAGCATCTCCGGTTTTAGTTAGTTCCAGATGTAGTCTGTTGACACCAAGCGTAACATCACAGTCATAGCCAATCGTTCAGCCCAGGGATTGTCTTCTCAGAAGATCCACACTTTTTCTTCTGCCTGGCGTTAAGGGCTCACTTGGTAGTTTCAGCTTTCTAAGTTAGCATTCAGGTTCTCAAGGCAAATGTGTCATCTTGGTTTCTTTCTGTACTTAGTAGAATAACTTTGGCTTTTTAACAATTTCTTGATTCTGGTGAATAGTTCCAAACCAATACTCACCTTGCTCTCTCTGTCAGCAGTGGATCACAAGACAAAACAGAACAAAACAAACAAATGCAATAATCAGAGGAAGGAAGGAAGGGGGTGGCAAGATTGATAAGGAGAAGACAGAGATAAGAGAGTGTATTAGACAGATTAATAAGAATACGTCGTGCAGATTTATAAATTCTCAAAGATCACACAATTAAAAAATTGAATAAATCTTTCTTATGTAACACTTCTACATTTTATATATTACAATCAAAGCCATTCAATGAATGTTCCAGCATAACCCCAGTTTAGTTAAGACCATGCTTAATTTGGAGTACCACCTCTTTAGTGGCTGACATGGACATAAATAAAATGTCAAATAAAATACACCAAATTCACTGTATCCCATTTTTTCTTAACTTATAGGCAATGGTATCAAATTAAACGTAAATGAAAGTAAAAAAAAAACTTAATCTACATTCCAAGCCATTTTATAATTTTGTTAATATTTAAATTTCTGAGTACTGCATGAAATATTGCTTGCAGTATTCTAAACAAATTTAATTTTAAATTATGTTTATTTAATCATTTTTGTTTGTTTTGTTTCTTCTTTATTTTTGATACTTTCATATGTGTATATATACATTTACGTAAATGTATATATATATATATATATATATATATATATATATATATATATATAGAGAGAGAGAGAGAGAGATCATATTTGCTCTTTTCCCATTGCATTTTGATATCTGCCTTTCTTTCCCTTTGCTCTTTTTTCCACACCCAGTCCCACAGTGGTTACACCATTAGAGTAAATGACACCTCCTCCTGTAGTGCTCATCAACACTTACTAGCTCTTTGGGAGTGAGTTCTTAAGGGTACATCCTCTAGCCATGGTGGAAAATTGAAGGGCTCAGTGTTGTGCATTTATCCACAGCTGCTGTGTATTTATGATTGTAATGCCAATATTAAATCTGGAAGGCAGAGTGCCAAGACACTTTCCCCATTCTCTGATCACATATTCTATATCCTTTCTTCTGTGATGTTTTCTAGGTCTTGGTGAGGAGATTGACACAGATCTCCAGTTTAATGCTGAATGCTCCTTAGTTAGTTACTTTTAGCAAATGTGAATCTCTATAATGCTCATCTCTCCCTGCAAATAGTAGTTTCCTTTCCCCAGGCTAAGTGGGGGTTATTAGTCTATGAAAAAATATTTAGATAGCCATTTCACAACATGTAAAGTTAAGGAAACAATGTCAAAAAATTTCCTCTCTTGGGTCCTGTTCTCCAGTCAAAAGGTTTGGTCAGAAAGCAAATTGACTCTTAATTCGTGTACTATTAACTTTCTGTAAGAAGTGTGTTCCTAATCCCAGCTTCCTGGGTCAGGTGTGGGAGAGTATTTGGGTTTATGTCCTATAGTAGTAAGTGTAAAGAAGCATGGAGATATTCACCTTTACAGCTTTTAAACAGGTTGAAATGCCTATTGTTGAGGCCTCTGAAGCAAGTAGTCTCCCTCCACCCACCTTTAATTATGTTAGTCCTTCACAGATGGCACAGAATGCATGAGATTTCAACCCGCAGACCACAGCAAATTTATTCCTGATCAGCAAAACAAAATTCATCCCTTAGAGAAAAGAATTAACTTTTGAATTCTTATAGAAACACTCATCTCTTAAAGAAACAGCTGTCAAAATACATATCTAAATTTACTTAATGTTTCCTTTTCAATCTGCCGTTTTAAAAGCAACAAATAGATTTAAAAAACCAATATTCCGCAATCGTTTACTGAACAGCCATCATGTGCATAGATTTTGCTAGTGTGTGTGTGTGTGTGTGTGTGTGTGTGTGCGTGTGTGTGTGTGTAGTCATGCCTGTGTGTGAGATAAGATTATTTGTACTTAGGAGTGAGCAAATGAATGAAAGATGGAGGGAGGGACAGACAGACAGACAGACAGACACACACACACACACACACACGGATACTTTATGTACAAAATAGAACTTTGCTCCTAAGCATAAATAATTTATATGAAATACAAAATGCTAACATGTTCCTAAACATATGGTATAATAAAGCTAAAAAATATATAGAATTGATTACAGACTGTGAAAGTATGAATAATTTTTTTTGTGGAACAGAAGAGATGAAAGTCCCAAGAAACAACTTGACTATCTTATTGATGTTATTATTCCAGGAATAAAAGGTTTTGTACTTTTCAGGTTAACATTTAAAGTCATTTGAACAGAGGTGGATATTTTGACAAGCATTTAACAACTTGAAAATTATCATATTTTGTTACTTTACTTTAAAAGTCATTTTATTTATCTATTGATTTCTTATTAAGAAAATAGGATTTTCAAAAATGTTTAAGTTCAAAAGCACAGAATTAAATATGTACTCATTGAAACAACACTCTATATTATTCATAAGTACATTTCTAACA
This sequence comes from Rattus norvegicus, assembly GCF_021556685.1. Taxonomy (NCBI): domain Eukaryota; kingdom Metazoa; phylum Chordata; class Mammalia; order Rodentia; family Muridae; genus Rattus; species Rattus norvegicus. Next base: position 105,401,714 of record NC_141547.1, read on the forward strand.
GAAAAGAACTTTAAGAAAAGCAAGTAGTGTGGTCTGCTCCCTTCTGTACTCCAAATTTGGCCAGAACACCAATTCCCAGCACAAATTTTCTGAACAGAACACCAATGACTTACACTCCAAGATCAAGAATCAACAAATGGGGCTGCATAAAATTGCAAAGCTTCTGAAAGGCAAAGGACACTGGCATTAGGAAAAAAACAGCAACCAACAGAGTTGGAAAATAACCCTATTAAAAAATAAGGTGCAAAAGACTATACATGGACTGACCCTGGACTCTGACCCCATAGGTAGCAATGAATATCCTAGTAAGAGCACCAGTGGAAGGGGAAGCCCTGGGTCCTGCTAAGACTGAACCCCCAGTGAACTAGTCTATGGGGGGAGGGCGGCAATGGGGGGAGGGTTGGGAGGGGAACACCCATAAGGAAGGGGAGGGGGGAGGGGGATGTTTGCCCGGAAACCGGGAAAGGGAATAACACTCGAAATGTATATAAGAAATACTCAAGTTAATAAAAAAAAAATAAGGTGCAGAACTAAACAAAGAATTCTCAACTGAGGAATAGCAATTGGTTGAGAAACACCTAAAGAAATGTTCAACATCTTTAGTCATTAGGGAAATGCAAATCAAAATAACCCTTACATTCCACCTCACACCAGTCAGAAAGACTAAGTTAAAGTACTCAGTTGACAATAGATGCCAATGAGGATGTGGAGAAACTCCTCCATTGTTGATGGGATTGCAAACTGGTACAACCACTCTGATAATCAGTCTAGCAGTTCCTCAAAAAATTGGTCATAGTACTACCAGAGGACCCAGCTATACCACTCCTAGGTATATACCCAAAAGGAGGTGCTGTTACACATAACAAGGACACATGCTCCACTATGTTCATAGCAGCCCTATTTATAAGAGCAGAAGCTGGAAAGAACCCAGATGTCCCTCAACAGAGTAATGGATACAGAAAATGTGGGACATTGACACAATGGAGTACTACTCAGCTATTAAAAACAATGACATCATGAAATTCTCAGGCAAATGGATGGAACTAAGAAATATCCTGTGTGAGGTAATCAAATCACAAAAACACAAAACACAAAACAAACAACAACAACAACAACAACAACAACAACATAGTATGCACTCATTGGTAAGTGGATATTAGCCCAAAAGCTCGGATTACCCAAGATTGTGGATTGTCACAGACCACATGAGGCTCAAGAAGAAGAAGGAGGATCAAAGTGCAGATGCTTCAGTCCTTTAAACAGGGAACAAAAATATTCATAGGAGGAAATATGGAGACAGTGTTTAGAGTAGAGACTGAAGAAAAGGCCATCCAGTGTCTGACTGCCCCACCTGGGGATCCATCCCATATACATACAGCCACCAAACCCAGACAATATTGCATATGCCAAGAAGTTCATGCTGACAGAAACCTGTATTATATAGCTGTCTCTTCAGAGGCTCTGCCAGAGCATGAAAAACACAATGGCAGATGCTAGTAGCCAAACATTGACCTAAGAATGTGGTCCAAATGGAGGAGTAAGATTTGAAGGAGCTGAAGGAGTTTGCCACTCCATAAGAACATCAATAACAACCTACCAGAGCTCTCAGGGACTAATTCACTATCCATAGGGTACAAATGGACAGACTTATGGGTCCAGCTGCATATGTAGCAGAGGATGTGCACCAATGGAAGAAGAAACCCTTGGTCCTGCCAAGGCTCGACCCCTTAGTATAGGGGAATGTCAGGGCAGGGAGGCAAGAAGGGGAAGGTGGATGGGTGCGGGAATACCCTCATAGAAGAAGGGGGAGAGGGTATGGGAAAGAGAGTTTATGGATGTGAAATCGGGAAATGGAGTAGTATTTGAAATAGAAATAAAAAAAATTTCTCATTTAAAAAAATAGAGAAATGTACTAACATAAGTTTGCACTTTCTAGGGAAAACATTATACTTAATAAGCAAATCTATAATAAGTGAGCTGCATATCTTACTGAAATCATTTGGAAATCACAAGAAAGAAGGTACTGATTCCATAGAGAAATTGATTCAGATTGTTGAGATCATTAGTAAAAGAGTAAATGGAAGTATTCTTTGTTGGGGTTTAAATCTCGGTTTGCTTCCCAGATAGAACACACCAAGCCAACATGGTGCCAACTGGAAAGGTTTAGTGAGAGAAGAGTAGAAGGGGGCATAAGTAAAAGCTGGCCATGGGCACGTGGAGGGAAGGGGGAGAATGGAGAGGGAAGGGACAGAGAGAAAGAGCAGGAAGAGAAGAGCAAAGAGCAAGAGAGCAAGAGGAAGAGGAGGAGGCAAATAGCCCCCTTATATTCAGGTACAGCTCGCTCTTGCCAGGCAACTGAGAGGGTGGAGCTTAGACAGAATACCAACATCCTTCCTTTACCTATATCAAGTAATCTAAGAGAATTTACATCAAAAATGCCTGAAAATATGATATAATGAACGACTTTAGAAAACTATGCACATGTACACAGTCATTTTCTAGTTGCTCATGACCTGAAATTACGTGTGTTCAACGGTAAAGGGATGGAGATGTGGGAATTTGCGAATGGGATTAGGTCTTGAGGTAATGCTCAAGAATGTCAGAAGAGTCATTCTATAAAAGGTTCGAGGAAGACCTCTCATCATCTGTTGCTATAAACACATAATGAGGACTCTGTAAGTCAGAAAGGAAGCACAGATCAAACATCAGCAAGATGTAAGATTCTAGTGTTTATTCAGTCAGTGATAATATTTCATGTAGTCACTGAATACACTGTGCATATCAATTATATAGACATACTCTATGGAAAGCATGGTTATGTGTCATGTACAAGTGACATTTGGGATAAAGAGTAGCTGATATAGGTCAAGGGAAGAATAAAATAATAGATGATAAATGAACTAATACAATATGTTCAAGGTGGGTGATATTATTTGAATGTGTTTATAAAAAGATACATGTTTTAAACTTATACATCTTTTAAGTATTACATAAACATAAATTGTGTTGATCTGTATTCTCCTCCAATAGTCTAACAAATTACGTTTGAATGCAATGAGGAGTGTGGATTTTATAATTCCGGGGGATTCACAGTTTTCTATGGGCTTTTTGTCTTGATTCTAATGTGTTGCCCTTCTGTAAATGATAATTCCTATATTTAGAAAATTTTCCTCTAAGAGAGCATTTCTGTTCATTGGGGGATCAAATTATATTCTGAGTTTCTTATAATCTCCAAACTGAAATAAATATGAGAATTCTTTGTGAGTTTTAAACCACGTAACATAAAAGCCACTGGGCAAAAGCTTTACACAATAAGAGCTGAGTAATTAACCAGTTTTTTACTGATAATGGGCCTTACAGTAGACGTTGCTGCTACAATGTTATAGTATGAAAGACACATGCCAGTCAGTACAGGCCCATATTTTTCACAGCCTGCTTTCATAAAGGTTCAAGCTCTGTCTCTAGTCCACAAAAGTAGTAGAAAAGAAGCATTATTAGGATACAGAGCAAGTGTACCAATTTAGAAATAGTTCTTTCAGGTGATTCTAATCTTTGTTGTTCTCAATTCAGTCCACTATCAAGCATCAAACCAATAAGCAGCTGCAATCCACTCAGCAGATACCACACGAGTCAGTAAGGGAAGTTCAATCCAGAAGAAACTGAGAGGCTCATCAACTGAAGTGGCAAGAAGTGACAGACCCCAGAAGCAGCAAGAAGTTACTGGGTTTCTCTCTATGAGGTCACCACAAGCGAAGCTCAGTAATGCAATGGAAGGTGAAGCAGTACATACATGTGTATCCTCGACAAAATGCTAAGGAGGTGGAGCAAAACAAACCCATGTTCAATCTACCACTATCTGAGGGGTCATATTAATATCTTGCATCCAAAACATCCTTATCTAACAAAATCTCGAAAGAAACCAGGAATTTCCATTTTACGCCAGTGTGTGATACAGTCTATGAAGCCAAGGATGAATGAATGTTGTAGTGCCTTTGGTGCATAGAAATTAGTGCCTATTTTTTTCAAGTGATCACCAATAGAAATATACTTATCACCGAGGAGCACATCGTTTACACCTGTAAGAGAATCATGTGCATGGGATGTTGCTACTAAGAAGATATTGTAGTCATTCCAGGGATGACAGAGCCCTTGGGTCCAAGAATAGTCTAGATACATAGATTAATGAAATGAGAAGAATGTTCTGTTCTTTATCTTCATTTTCTTCCCACTGAATTTTACCCAATTCTGGTATGTAGAAATCATACATTGTGATGACTACGTGGGAGAGGGTGAGAAGAAGCACACCACTTTGAGTACTCTCTCAAACATGGGGATGGTGGTGTCTGTGATGTGGATCCTAACGTTTGTAGTATGATGCAAACACTTGTGTGTAAATACTTTGACAACTAATCCATCCCCACCCAAAGAGTTGTTTTAAAATAAATTTCATCATCAAACTTATTCTAAGTAAATGCTCGGTTTGTATTACTGTTTATAAACATGGGGTTGGGTAGGATGTCTTAGGTGAAAAGTGATCACAAGTGGCAAACATCTCAGAAATCCCAGCTGCACACAGCAGTTAAGCAATGCACTCTGAGGACTCTGAATTTTTCCAAGAACGCCACATTGAGTGAACTGAAAGGCTAATACTATGGAGCCAGCCATTTGGACATTTCCTACAGCTCCCCTTGCAGTTAACTCAATGTATTCATACTCCCTGACTCTCTCTCCACTTTCCTGTCAAATTCTCCCTGCTTCTGGGCTGGGAGAGAGGAACAAAGAAACCAGGAACAACTCTTACTGGTATGAGCAAATTGTAAATGAATCTAAACACATTTTTGTGTTTTAAACTCCATATTTTAATATTTTAAAAATACATTAGGGATACAAAATAATATGTGGAAAGATATTTTAATCAATAGAAGAAGAATACAAATATCTAGATACAAGTATCTAGAATAATGAATCACCCCACAAGGGTTGAAGTCTTATTTTTCTCACATGTTAGAGTGGATTTTTCAGGAGTGACTGAGGATTGTGAGGTGGCAGTTTCTTTCTGAGCTTTCTGTAACCCCAAGCGAGGTCAGAAACATGTGCAAAGACAATAGTGAAGTAAATGGAGAAACAGGGAATCTGACGGTCATGCAGGGGATCTGAAGTGAATGAATGCAAATAGATTGTACAAGCTTGGAAAGTCAAGGGTTTGATTCTTCTTAGAATCTGTGAAAGTAAAATGTGTATTTTGTAGTCATTCGATGGAATGTTTGGTGAGGGCAAAGTCTAGTTGGACTTGCATGCAGTTTACTTTGCATGCTTCTTTCCTGATTTTATTTCAGATTTCTGTCCATTGTTTACACTGCTGCCTTAAAGCTCTTTGCTTTACTGCACTTGAACCTGTTCATACTTTAGGGTTATTGATATTTGCTTTTGCAGTTATGTGAACATATAAGAAATATTGAAGGACCAACCTAAGCATTACATAATGACTTGTATTTCCTTGGATGGTTTTGATTTAAAATTAATTTAGATCTAATTTAAAATAATTATATCTACATTCATTTGGCTTCTACTTACATGAAATATCTTACCTCTTCACATCTAGTTTTTAGAAGAAATCTTTTGGGCCTTGGATCAACACTCTGGTGTTTATTAACTGTAAATTAACTAAATATGTTTTCAATTCATTTTTGATATAACTGTCAATCTTATAATAGGGGCTTTATGAATTTTTTCCAGTATTTCTATAGTCCCCCTTTTCCTCCCTCTCTCACTGTCTTCCTTTGGCTTAATGATTTTTCTGCTGGTATGGGTTGTTGTTTTTATTTCTTCAGTTATGAAAATATCTTTTGACTACAAGAATGTGTTTTGAAATACTGTTTCTAGAACATGGAATAAATTTATTTTTACTTGCCAATTTCTGAGGGGGGTTGTTCTTTTTTGTTTTGTTTTGTTTTTTTAAAGATTGTGGGGAAATTAGGAAATGTTTTTGTGAACCCGTCAGGTAATAATAATATTATATGGCAGGTGACCTCTCTATCCTAGTGAATGTCATATCATTCCACAGCTTCAGGTGCAGCCCTAAAAATTGGTCCTGCAAAGGGCAGACAAAATACAGAAATCTGGAAAAATTATGAAAATCCATACTTTTCTAATGAAAGGGACCAAAAAATTAGAAATTTTAAGACTGAAGATACAATACACAATTCAGACACTATACTTGGTTAGATTTCCTTACACAGCCAAGGAAAAACAAGCTTATAGTGAGAAAATGGCAGAATATGGAATGAAAATATGATTTAGAAAGTGTCTTTTATGCTAGCAAAGGGCACAGAAGGGCACCATCAAACTCTGAGACATTCAGCTGCCCAATAATCATAAAAGAAATAGAACTTGAACTGGGATTGTAAAAGTGACATTATTTTCAATAAAAATGTCATGTGCAATAAGAGAATGCCATTTAAAAGGAAATTTACTTTAAAGGAAAATACTATTTGTATTTCTTTAACTTGTCCATTTTATCTAGAAGATCATTTATGATTACATGTAAAGCCTCATGTGAGCAGGTGATTCATGCTGCATGCTGCTCTATAGTCTTTTATAAACCAACATATCTTTTTTAAAATATAATATCTCTTATTCTTTGACAATGTCATATACATAAGCAATTCGTCTTGATCATATATTACTCCCTCCATTAACCTCTAGAGAAACCAACATGCCCCCTCCCCCTTTATATTTTATTTTTTGTTTTGTTAATAAATTCCAGAACCCAATAATGCTACCTCATGGAATATTGACTGATCTTGCTGATTTGTTCTTGATTTTGGTGGTCAACATAGATGCAGCAAGTCTAGAAGACAGCATTTCGCAGCATTCCTCCACAATTTCTAGGTCTTGAGTTCTTGGCACCACTGTCTTAGGATATTTCATGAACTATATTTTAGGTGGTCATTTAATAAACTAGTTATGAGGCTCTACTATATTAATTGCTGACATTGAGGAAAAAAGGGTTCTTTGGCCAAGGTTGAGGGCAGCACTAAATTATTGGTATAATCTTCAACATTTTGAAAGCAGTTTGATGGGTCATTTAGCAACACAAGAGTAGAAGGTCCACCCCTGGGCTTGCAACTTCTCAAGTCATGAGATTTCAAACAGATTTACAGTATCAGGCAATAATTCTTTCCTGTAGATCAGGCTTAATGTCCAGTTCAAAAGCAGTTGGTTACACCCATAACCTTTGTGACATTATTAGCAGATCTTACCTAAAAAGTCAGTATAGTACACTGTAGATTGTATGAAAGGTTCCATTGATACAACTTTTCTTTAAGTGGCCTGCGTAATACCTTCTGGTTCTGTAAATACTGGTCAGCAGGGAAGAAATTCCCAGGTCAATACCAGTTTAATTTCTCTATACTTTGCAAGTAGAATGAATGTATCTTCAGTGACAGGGTATTACTTTGTAATTCTGTGGGGAAATCAGGATGGCTTGTATTGTTTGCAAGCCTCTGTGAGGCCTCTGGACCACATACAGTGGGTTCCAACACAAAGATTTTGACTTAAGAACTCATGACTTCTGGAATAGTCACTGTCCACACCTGCAGAATATCTGTGTTCAAAATGACATTTGTGTTTTGAATTTATATTTTCCAATTAGCTAAAAAATTAGTGGATTTTTACAGTGTTTTATTATACATCCTTAGTTTTGTTTATCCCCCTTACCACTACCTCCATACTTTGTTAAGTCTTTGACTCCTGACTATATCTATATGTTATGTGTTTTACTGTTCTTTGTGAATTCTTTTTTCTATTGGATAAAATTAAAGAATAACCAACAGGTTTTATCAGATATATTATTTCAATTCTTCCATCTATACAAACAATAATTTTCATGTCTCCTACTTAAAATCTTTGTCAAATATATTATAACTCTTTCCGCAAGATGGATACAGTTCATTCCCTTCCCTTGATTGTGAGTTCTGCATGGTTATTTTCAGTTAATACACAGAGCTACTATCCATTATATACAAAGAATTGAAGAAGTTAGACTCCAGAGAACCAAATAAACCTATTAAAATGGGGAACACAGCTAAACAGAGAATTCCCAACTAAGGAAACTTGAATGGTCAAGAAGCATCTGAAGAAATGATCAACATCCCTAGTCATCAGGGAAATCAAAATGACCCTAAGATTCCATATTGCACCAGTCAGAATGGCTAAGATCAAAAATTCAGGTGACAGCAGATGGTGGTGAGGAGGTGGAGAAAAAGGAACACTCGTCCATTATTGGTGGGATTGCAAGTTGATATAACCCCTCTGGAAATCAGTCTGGAGGTTTCTCAGAAAATTGGACGTTGCACTACCTGAGGACCCAGCTATACCACTCCTGTGCATTACCCAAAAGATGCTCAACATATAACAAGGACACATGCTCCACTGTGTTCGTATTCATATTTGCCATATTTATAATAGCCAGAGACTGGAAACAACCCAGATTTCATGCAACAGAGGAATGGATACAGAATATGTGGGACATTTACACAGTGTAGTACTACTCAGCTGTTAAGAACAAAGACTTCATGAAATTCACAAGCAAATGTATAGATCTAGAAAATACTATCCTTAGTAAAGTAACGCAGTCACAAAATAATATACATGGTATACATGGTATACCATGTAAGCTAAGAACTTGGAATACCCAAGATACAACTCACCGATCACATGAAGCTTAAAGGTGGGAGGGACATATAAGGAAGAGTCGGGGGAAGGGGCGGAATCAGGTATAAGCAGAGATGGAGGAAATGTACAGAGGGTCAGGAAATTGAACAGAGGTGTGTGGCAATGGGGGATGGAGAACTGGGGTAGCAACAAGAAGTCTGAGATGCCAGGAAAGCAAGAGCCTATACAAGGACATGGGAGCACATGAAATACCCCACGAAGAGGAAGGAGAACCTGAGGAGACTAGATCCAGAGGTTAGGCCTGGGTCCCTGGTTGAGGGATGGGGCCACTCATCCATCTCCAAAATTTTAACCCAGAATTGTTCTTGTCTAAGGGAAATACAGGGACAAAGAATGGAGCAGAGACTGAAGGAAAGGTCATCCAGAAACTGCTCTGCCTGGGGATCTATCTCAGATGTGAACACCAAACCCAGACACTATTGCTGATGCCAAGAAGTCCTTGCTGACAGGAGCCTAATATAGACATCTTCTGAGAGGCTCGGCCAGATCTTAACCAATACAGATGTGGGTGCTTGAAGCTAACATCACAGGGGCCCCATTGGAGAAGTTAGGGAAAGGACTGAAGGAGCTGAAGGGACCTTTTCTGGCATCAATGGGAGGGGAGTCCCTTGGTCCTGTGAAGGCTTGATGCCTCAGTGTGGGGAAATGCCAGGGCAGTGAGGTGGGAGTGAGTGGGTGGGTGGGTGAGCACTGTCATAGAAGCAGGGGAAGAGGGTTAGGATAGGGGGTGTGCAGAGGGGAATGGGATAACATTTGAAATGTATATCAATAAAATATCCAATTTAAAAAATAAAAAAAGGTATTGGACTTGGAAATCAATATTTAGCTCTTTAGAAAAACTAAATGCATGTCTTCCCTTTCAGCAGGAACATCACAAGCATGAGCCTTTTATTTCTAGGAAAAAGAAAAAGGGAAAGACGAGCATGGGGTACAGAGGATTCCCGCTATCCTCGGCCTAGAATAACCGATCCCTAAGTGACTCTTAGTGAAGAAAAAAATATTGCTTAACTCCATCCAGCTTTTCAATAGTTTGCTATACAACAGAAATTCTAAAATTATATACATATGTTTGCAAGATTATAGAGGATAACTCTGAAACTTGACAGAGTATGCCCAGCAGCTCAGCAGCTGTTGTTTGTGTTTTCTTACCGGAAATCTCAGGGATATCTCCAAACAAATTGCTTACCAGGCATTGGCAGTTGAGAATAAATATGAAATGAAGTTTTCTCTTTCATTTCCTGTAAATGCAGGTGCAATACATATACCCATAACATATGCATATGCTTATGCATGTGTGTATCTATCCATCCACTATCATCTATCTATCTATCTATCTATCTATCTATCTATCTATCTATCTATCTATCTATCATTTTATATATATATGTTATTATTCATTTACTCAAATGAATCACAATTTTCCTTTTCGATTTGTACCATACTTGGGATAGATACACTATTCATTTCATTTAAATTTCTGTTCCTCTGAGTGAATCATAGGTAAAAGTGGCCATCTTCTTTATTTGCTACACAGCACAACAAAAAATATTCTATTACTATTGTTTGGCATATGAGGAAACCCATATCTGATATGTTATGCAATTGCCTCAATAGTACACAGCTTGAAACAGTTTAACTAAAATATGACTCCAAGCAGCATAGTTCGGAGCTCAGTCTAAGTCTATTGAGTGTCTTGCTTCGTCCTGTGAATCTGTGGAGTGTCGGCTTGCTCTTGGCAATCACCGTTCTATCCTTACACCTTGGTGAACAGCTGAGGTGTTGATTTACTTGAGCCAGGGAATCACATACACTATGAAAAGAAAAGGAGATTTCCCCCCAAACATATATTTTCTAAGTAGTCTTGGAGTACACCTACTTAATAGAAATCCCTTCTTCAAATATCCCATTAATAGGTGGGAGCAACAGAAAATATAGGTAAGACAGGACATACGGGTCACAAAGCAGAATGAAGCCATTGTGGCCCTTTCTCTGGTTCCAGTGCTGTCTGAATTTACCCTTTCCTACTGTTGATTAAAACCTGAAAGCTACCTCACAAACGTTTTTAATTTTCTATAAAAAAATGTGAAAAGATGCTCAAGGTTGTCCGTCACTGAGAAAATAAACTATGAATACAGTGAGGAGAAATCAGACACATTCAGGTTAGTGTGGTAGGGAGTCAATTGCTCCAGTGCTGTAGCCACTGGTACGTTGCCCTTGATCTAGTAAATAACCTTCCACATATGATCAAACAAGAAATTTTAATTAAATTCAACGTGTCACATACCTCAGGAAGATGTAAAAGCATGGGGGAGACTTCTTGAAAGGAAGAACTCCTGTGGAAGATAAGGGGAATGAGATGGGCCAGAGAAGAGCTCAAATTCATTATATAAATGTATGAAGACATCAAACAACAAAAATTGCAATGCAGATATTATCATTTTCATTAGAATGGATAAAATTAACATTGATGTTGTAAATCTGTTCTCATAGACAGAGAACAGTGATCGCCTTCACGGAACCATGGATGAAGCACAGAAAGATTTAGGCACTTTTATGGAGTTAGACTGAACTGGTGTAGAAATTCTTGTGGATGTTTACACATAGCAAGTAGTTCACAGCCATATAATATTATACTATTTGATGTTCAAAGCAGTTCCTATATGTTACAATTTAAATAGGAAAATGGATGAAATTTTGTTGTATAGTGGGTAGGAAGGAGACTAAGATGATTATTAAGATTTACATATATATATGTGCACATATATATATATATACATATATATATATACACACACACATAGGTATATGTTTTATATATAAAACCTGTGCAGTCCCCTTCTTTAAGTGTGGGGAGAACCTGCAAGCATGATCAGTTATTAGTCCTAAAATGAGGGCATGTCATTCTAAGTAAGAGATACTTTTCAAGTAATTAATATTCTACATAATTTGATATTACATCAAATAATCTAAAATTATTTAAGGAGACCCTGATTTAATCAGGTACGAGTTCTTAAAAGTCATAAGTGGTTCTCTCTAAAAAGTGAAAATTCTCTTACTAGCTTTGAAGAAATGAGCTCCAAGTTAGTAACATACATTTATAAAACCCATTGATGAAAGGCTGACAGTTCTCCAGGAACTGAGAACAGTCAGTGGTAACCAGAAAACAGGAGAAATAGGAGCCTTACCCCCACAACCATAAGTAACCATAAGATCCGTCAATAGCCACTGGAAATAAAAAGGTCCCAGCTTCAGAAAGCAGAGTGGTTAAAATCAAATGGAAAATTGAAAATGTTTTGTACTGAATAGAATTAGGACAGAGTCTTGTTTTTGCTGAGCTGGGAAAAGTACAGGTTACCATTTTTTCTTAAACTGTAGAAACTAACAGGAGCACTGTTGAAAAATATACCAGCAAAGTCTGTTGGTTGGGATCCTGAGTAAATGCAAAATTCTGCCATTTATTTTTACACCAGGACTACTCCCTGGGTCTAAGCACTCATCATCATTCTTATACTACCACAGTATGTCTCCTGGTTCTTCTAGTTTTTCCTGGTTAACTGCTCTAAGTGCTCAGGGGGAACAGACCATTGAAAAGATATTTAGTTGCTTTTCTCAGACACCTCATTGAATTTCTCATTTGAATTAAAGTGAATTTAAAGAGACCAATAGAACCTGACTCATTCATATTTTAATCCTACTTATTTCTTACTACTTATTGATTCGATTCTTATCTATTGCTGTGTGACACCATTCATAAGGAGATGGGAACAAATATCTATTCACTCAAGATAGAGACCTGAGGGCAGACCACAGTACAGGTGCCAACAAAATCCAACATTGTAGGCCAATAAGGTTTATTGGAGTTGCCAACAAGAGTATGGTTGAGGGGTTAATTATTGAAACTGACATAACTCACTGACAGCTGCATTAACAAAAATCCCGTCCTGACATATCTGACAGCTCATAAAATCTGGAAACATGGCATGCCTTAAGGCTGCTCAATAGGCGAGAGGGTGTCTCTTTTGGACAAGTCAAGTAGTTAAGTGCGTTCTGCACAATTCCCTTCTGCACAATTCCCGTGATCTGTGAATGTCTCCCAGAAGTCTAAACTGGTTATGTATGCTTGTATAGGGAATGGTCTATTACATTGGTCAGTTTTGAGAACTCCCTAAAGGTATGGGGTTGTTTCTTTTCTGAATTTTAAGGAGCTTTCACTGGGGAGGGAATACTTCACCTCCTACACCATATACTGTGTCTTAATTAGTCTCCCTCCCAATATTTTATCTAGAAGGAAATAGCTACACAGTAGCACACTGTTTTTCTTCTTTTTTTCTGCTAACATTTTGTTATGAAAATACCATGTTTACAGAAAAGTTGAAGTAATTATTGCTAAAAAACAGAAGTGCATCTGCTGTTATATTTGGTTATTAGCACTTTTTAAGCTTATCACACACTTATCATCTATGAATTTGTTCATAGAAGTATTTCCAAGCACTTGCACACCAGAGCAGTTAACAACCAAACATCTCAGTAGGTTGTTATATTTTATTCCCATTAGAAATTATTCGAAGATAAGATAAACAGGAAAAGGCATTTGTTGCCAAGTCTGTGAGTTTGATCCCTGGAAACCGTGTAGTAGAAAGAGAGAACCAACTCCCACACGTTATCCTCAGATCTCTATACCTGAAAACTACATGTGGTTCCTGGCCTATAAATAAAAAACGAGTGGTATTTGAAATAAAATTTTTGATAAAAAATTTTATAAAAACTAAAACAGTAAGTATGAGTCTTAATGATTATATATGATTTAAAAAATTAAAATCTCTTGAGACATAAAGTATTACCTCAATGATTTTTTTATTGGATTTTTAAGTTATTTACATTTCAAATGATATCCATGTTTCCCCACTGCAAACCCCATATCCAATCCCCCTTACCCTCTGCTTCTATGAGGGTGCTCCCACACCCACCCAATCCCACCTCACCCCTCTACCATCCCCCTACACTGGGGGCTCAAGCTTCCAGTTGACAAGGGCCTCCACTCCTATTGATGCCATATAAGGCCATCCTCTGTGACATATGAACTGTATTCACAGGTCTCTCCATGTATTCTCTTTGGTTGTTGGTTTAGTTCCTGGGATCTCTAGTGGGACCAGATAGTTGATATTTTCTTCCTGTGGAGTTGCAAATCCCTTCAGCCCCTTCGGTCCTTGTCCTGACTTCTCAATTGGGGTCCCTGCACTCAGTCCGATGTTTGGCTGCCTGCATCCGCATCTGTATTGGTCAGGTTCTAGCAAAGCCTCTCAGAGGGCAGCTATACCAGTTCCTGTCAGCAATCATTTCTTGGCATCTGAAATAGTGTCTGGATTTGGTGTTTGCAGATGGATGGATCCATAGGTGGGGCAGTCTCTGGATGGCCTTTTCTTTAGTCTCTGCTCCACTCTTTTTCTCTGCATTTCCTTTACACAGGAACGATTCTGAGTTAAATTTTTTGAAATAAGTGTGTGGCCCCATCCCACAATGGGGGCCATATCTATCTACTAAAGGTGGTTTTTACAAGTTCTCTCACACCTTTGATGTGTTTTGGCTAATGTCGTCCCTGTTGGGTCATTGGAACCTCTTGGGTATAGCTGGGTCTTCAGATAGAACTATTCTCAATTTTCTGAGGAACCGCCAGTTTGCAATTCCACCAGAAATGGAGATATGTTTCTCTTTCTCCAAAAGCCTCACCAGCATCTGATGTCACCTGAGTTTTTTTTTTTTTTTTTATCATAGCCAATGTGACTGGTGTGAGCTAGAATCTCAGGGTTGTTTTGACTTCATTTCACTGATGACTAAGGATTTTGAATTTTTGTTTTTTAGGTGCTTCTTGGCCACTTGATATTCCTCTGTTGAGAATATTTTGTTTAGCTCTGTACCCTGTTTTTAAGTAAGGTTATTTGGTTCACTGGAATTTACCTTCTTGAGTTCTTAGTATATATTGGACAATAGTCTGCTACTGGATGTAGGGTTAGTAAAAATCTTTCCCCATTCTGTAGGTTGACATTTTGTTCTGTTCATAGCATCCTTTGCTTTACAGGAGCATTTCAATTTTATGAGATCCCATTTTTCAATAGTTGATCTTAGAGCCTGAGCCATTGGTATTCGGTTCAGGAACATTTCCTCTGTGCCAATGTGTTCAAGACTTTTTCCCACTTTATCTTCTATTAGATCCTATTAGATTAAATTATGTAGAGGCTCTTGATCCACTTTGGATCTATTTGTATTCTTCTGCATGCTGACTGCAAGTTGAACCAGCATCGTTTGTTGAAAATGCGATCTTTTCCCCATGGATGGTTTTGGCTTCTAAGTCAAAGATCAGGTAACCATAGATGTGTGACTAATTCTGGTGAGGAGTTTTTCCTTTTCTTTTTAAATTTCCCTAGAAAATACTAGGTTTGCGGTTTTGTCTACATTGCTCTGTGAACTGTGAACTTCAAAACAGTAATTACCACTTGAAAGGATTGATTCACCTTTTCCCTCATTGT
Source organism: Rattus norvegicus (assembly GCF_021556685.1). Taxonomy (NCBI): domain Eukaryota; kingdom Metazoa; phylum Chordata; class Mammalia; order Rodentia; family Muridae; genus Rattus; species Rattus norvegicus. The sequence continues at coordinate 105,416,974 of NC_141547.1, forward strand.
CTCTGAAAATATTCTTGACACATAGGAAACACTCTATTGCATTTGTTGAGTCAGCAACTTACACAGTGGATAGAGATAGAAAAGATACCTATATTGATGACAAGCTATTTTTCTTTGGACTTTAAGTGTCTGTAGATTAGCAAACAAGAAAGCAAGGATCTTTCTTAAGCTTTACAATTTTGCTGTCAGGGATGGGTGGCCACATAGGCATTATTAGGCAAAAAATCTGACTGAAATAATAGTAGTCTGAAATTAAAAGTACTTTGCGATGCATGAGAAACACTAGTGTCCACTTTGCTTCCCAACTCAAACATTCAGGTCAACTTTGACATTTTATAACTGTTCCTATTGAAATAGTTTCTAGTTGTGGCTGCACAGAGCAGAGAAATATCTACAATAGTTAAATCCTGACTGGATTTGTACTTTGACATGGGACCAGCCATATGGAGGACTCCAATGCTTTGGATCCATGAGACAACTAGCAAAGCTGTCCTCATGCACTTGGGCCAGGCTCAAAAGGTACAATGAAGCTGTTGATGCACTATTGATCAGTGTGTGGAAAGTCTTTATCAATGGCAGCTTCCTTCTGTAGAGACTGCTTTCTACAGATACTTCTTACCCAGACCCACCAATTCCCCCTATGCCCTGTGCTGTAATCAGTGTAAACACACTGAGGTTCCTGATGCCCTAACAGTGATAGCATAACCCCGTCTGATCCCAGATTCACTGCCTGTGCCTGTCCTTTCTTTAGTTCCTCACTGCCCATACCCAGCATTCTAGGACCCAAGCCATACAGAATGCTAGATGTGTCCTTGCCTAGTTATAGCTGGTCTCCCAACTGGATACTGGCCTCTGTGTTTGCATATTTCCAAGTGTACCTTCAGATGGTATAGCCATTTGGTGACTACCTGAACCTCCTTTTAAGATTTGATAATTCATTTTGCATCCCCACAAAACCATATTTTATGTTAAATTCATTTGTGATTTTCTTGGTTCACGTTTTACTTATAGTTCAAAGACCATATAGGGACACTTTAAAAAAAAGAGGTTTTATGTGTGTTCCTGATTTACTAACTTAAATGTGGCTCTTTGTTTGAACATAGGAAAGAGACAACGGATGTGTTCCAACCATATGACAGATTATTATGCCTAGCAAAGAAGGAGTATTTTTCCTCAGCACAGACAATCAAAAATGTTAAGAGATGTAGATATATTTAAGAATGAAGTTTAACATTACTTAGAATATCTGGCAGATATTCATACATTTTAAAAGTCTATGAAGTGGGTAAAACCCTCGCTTCCCAATTACACATGGTGTATAACTCATATAGAGAAAACACATATGGCATTTAATTGTATACAGTTTCTGGTAACTGTTTTTAGGATATCTTCCCAAAGTTCATTGTGCCATTAATGAGATTCTCATTTAAAATGTTTCAGGACCTTCATAGCTGCTTTGTGAGGCACTATTAAAGTTTTGCTTCTGTCTATTTGTTCTCTGAGGAAAATCAGGGAAAACTCCCCATAGAGGAAAGGTTCAGATTTTTGAGCACGAGTGATGTGTGTAAAGACAAGTGGGTTTGCTTTCGATGCTCCACAATCATTGCTTTTCTTTTCTTTTCTTTTTAAAATTTTTCCTTTTCATTTATTGGATTTTTTATTTACATTTCAAATGTTATCCTCTTTCCTGGTTTCACATCCTTAAACCCCCTATCCTGTCCCCCATCCCACTGCTTCTATGAGGCTTTTGCCCCACCCACCCACAGAGCACTCCCTGCCTCCCTGCCCTGACATTCCCCACACTGGGGCATGTATCATTGGCAGGACAAAAGGCTTCTCCTCCCACTGAGGCTGAACAAGGCCATCATCTGCTACATATGCAGCTGGAGCTATGGGTTTGTCCATGAGTACTCTTTGGATGGTGGTTTATACTCTGGGAGCTCTGGTTAGTTGTTATTGTTGTTCTTATGAGGTTATAAACCCCTTCAGCTCCTTCAATCCTTTCTCTAACTTGTCCATTGGGAATCACATTCTCAGTTCAATGGTTGACTGCTAGCATCTGCCTCTATATTTGTCGTACTCTGGCATAGCTTCTCAGGAGACAGCTAAATCAGGCTCCTGTCAACACTCACTTTTGGCATCATCAATATTGTCTGGGTTTGGTGACTGTATGTACATGAGCTGGATCCCCAGGTAGGGAAGTTTCTGGATGACCTTTCCTTCAGTCTCTGCTCCAAACTTATATCCTATTTCCAATGAATATTGTTGTTTTCCCTTCTAAGAAGAACTGAAACATCTGCAGTTTGGTCATCCTTTTTCTTGAGTTTCATGTGGTCTGTGGATAATCTGAGCTTTTGGGCTAATATTCACTTATCAGTGAGTGCATAAAATATGTGGTTTTTTGATGATTAGGTTAGATTACACAGGATGATATTTCCTTGTTCCATCATTTGCCTATGGATTTCAGGAAGTCATTTCTTTTAATAGCTGAGTAGTATTCCATAGTGTAAATGTACCACATTTTCTGTATCCATTTCTCTGTTTAGGGACAACTGGGTTCTTTCCAGCTTCAGACTATTATAAATAAGGCTGCTATGAACATAATGGAGCAGGTATCCTTGGCATATGTTGGAACATCTTTTGGGTGTATGCCCAGGAGAGGTACAGCTGGGACCTCAGGTGATACTATACCCAATTATCTGAGGAACTGCTGGAGAGATTTCCAGAGTGATTGTACCAGCTTGCAATCCCACCAACAACTGAGGAATCTTCCTCTTTCTCCATATTCTCACCAGCATCTACTGTTACCTGAGTTTTTGATCTTAGCCATTAGGACAGGTGGGAGGTGGAATCTCAGGGTTGTTTTGATTTGCATTTCTCTGATGACTAAGGATATTGAACATTTCTTTAAGTGCTTCTCAACCATTTGGTGTTCCTAAGTTGAAAATTATTTATTTAGCTCTGTACCCCATTTTTAAATAAGATTTTTGATTCTCTGGAATCTAACTTCTTAAAGTTCATTGTATATATTAGATATCAATCCTCTCTTAGATGTTTGATTGGTAAAGACCTTTTTCCAATCTGTTGGTTGATGAGGCTGTCAACTCTCTTGATACCTATTCAATATAGTACTTGAAGTCCTAGCCAGATCAATTAGACAACAAAAACAGGTCAAAGGGATACCATTTGGAAAGGAAGAAGTCAAAATATCACTATTTGCAGATGATATAATAGTATACTTTAGTAACCCATAAAATTCAACCAGAGAAGTACTATAGCTGATAAACAACTTCAGCAATGTGGCTGCAAATAAAATTAAGTTAAACAAATCAATGGCCTTCCTCTACTCAAAGGATAATCAGGTTGAGATAGAAATTAGGCAAATGACACACTTCACAATAGTCACAAATAATATAAAATATCTTGGTTTGACTCTAACCAAGGAAGTGAGAGATCTGTTTGACAAGAACTTCAAGCCTCTGAGGAATGAAATTAAAGCAGTTCACAGAAGATGGAAAGATATTCCATGCTCATGAATTTTCAGGATTAATATAGTAAACATTTCCATCTTGCTGAAAGAGAATCTATAGATTCAGTGCAATCCCCATCAACATTACAACTCAATTCTTCACAGAATTAGAAAGAACATTTTGCAAATTCATTTGGAAAAGCAAAAAACACAACAGTGAAAACTATTCTCAATAATAAAAGAACATATAAGGGAATCGCCATCCCTGACATCAAGCTGTATTTCAGAGCAATTGTGATAAAAACTTTATGGTATTGGTACAGTTACAGGCAGTTAGATCAATGCAATAGAATTGAAGACCCGGAGATGAACCCTCACACTTGATCTTTGACAAAGGAGCTAAAACCATCCTGTGGAAAAAAGGACAACATTTTCAACAAATGGTGCTTGTTCAACTGGAGGTCAACATGTAGAAGAATTCAAATAGATCCATTCTTGTTGCCTTATACAAAGCTCAAGTCCAAGTTGATGAAGGACCTCCACTTAAAACCAGATACACTGAAACTAATAGAAGAGAAAGTGGGGGAAGAGCCCCCAACATCTAAGCGCAAGAGAAAATTTCCTGAACACTGCACTGATGCCTTATGTTCTAAGATCAAGAATCAACACATGGGTCATCATAAAATTGCAAAGCTTCTTTGCTTTATTTTAATGTGCTTTGAAAAACTGTCATCTCGTTGTTTATTGAAGTGTCACTGCTTGAATAAGTTGTGTCTCAAATATTCATTGCAGGTGCAAATCTCTAGGTCAGGTTTAACTTTAAGTAGTACATTACAGTAGGACGTAGCTATGGGATAAGAGAGGGTCACTTATCAGTTCAGGTTTATATACTAGGAATTATGTTTGAGGTTCAAAATTACTGTGGTGACACATGATACTAAATGTATTCCTTTCTTCTTTGACAATATGATTAGGGCAATACTTTAAACTATTAATAATGTTTTCTCATTTACTTTTGTGGTTTGTGTATTTAGATATCTGGTTCTTTTCCTCTCCAAATATCTGTAATTCTATGAGCATACTATGATTAATGAAAGAACATTAAAGAATTTATTAAGAAAGTGTTGTGCAAAACTTTGATATGGACACATTTCTGAGGCATGTGGTGTCACACATAACCATAGGAAATAGAATGCTATTTTTCTTACATAGAATTTTCCTTCCTTCACTTACCTTTCATTGTTTCGTGTCAAAGATAAAATAACAAAACCCTTCTCAGATATTGAGATATTTGTAGATATAATATGCTTTTTGTCAGTGACATATAGAGACACTTTGTCTTGTGGGAAAAAAACATTACTGATAGAATTATAAGAGAAAGACATTTTTGTCCTTGAGAGTTTCGAGATTAAAGAAAAGAGAAACTTCTTGTATACAACCCTTAGCTTGGGACATTACATATTTGTGTGTGTGTGTGTGTGTGTGTGTGTGTGTGTGTGTATGTGTGTTTCTATACCATTTTAATTCCTATCCTGTGAAAGACTCGGGTTTCATGTATTTAATGGGATCAGAGCACATTTCATAAAATTTTTAAATAATTAATAAAATATTATGGTGTGAAAAAAGAAGTGGATGAGATTTCAAGTGACATTTATTACAATTATTCATGGACATATTAAACATTTAAAAATCATCTTATAACAAAAGAAAATAACCTCTCTGAGGAGTGTTGTGCTGCTGGTAATTTGATTTATTCCACATTCAGTCAGTTGATCATTGAAGTCTACTATCTTCACACTTTCTTGAGCAAATTTGACTTTCTGCAAGACACACGGTTTCCAGACATTGTGATTGTAGCTTTTCCTGTGCTCTGTCTGAATGACATGGTAGTTAATGAAATATCTTGACGTTAATATGCTGCATGGTTTGAAGAGATCTTTGCCTTTTATTTTTCTGTAAAAGCATCTAAAGGATTATAGTCATAGTGATGAGAAATATAGCACAGTTACCTTGGATTTCAGATGCAAACTCTCTCACAGCAACCCTCTGTTCTTTTGTTTCTGGACCACTGGATGCTAATAATGGAAACTTTTGCGGCCTTGAGGTGTAAGAAGACAGACAGCTCTGTCATTCTACAAGCTAAATTTTTGACAGCGTTAATTATAGGTGCTGGTGTTTTCATGCTGATTATGTTACCCAAAAACCTTCTTTGCTGTGTCCCACGTATAGGACTAAAGGAAGCCTGCCCCCAGTTGATTTTTGACTGGTTAATAAAGTTACCAGTGGTCAATGGCTGAGCAAAGAGATAGAGGCAGGACTTTTAGGATTCCTGGGAAGGGACAGAGAAAGGAGGAATAGAAGATTCTGCTATGAGACGGCTGTAGGAGACAGAAAGGTGCAGGAGGGAAGACACTGCTGTCATGTCAGAACGTGGGGGAAGCCACCCCAGAGTGCTGCCCAGCAAGGTCCAGGGCAGCAAAGCTAAAATATAGATTCTAGTAAGTAATAACTCAGGAATATCGGAGGGGAGTGTGGGTTAGCCACGAGAGTTAGGGGTATCCCAGTCATTGACCTGCTTAGGCTGTGCATGTGTTTCTTTCACTCAGGAATTCAGAGCACTGGGGTGAGTAGTAATGAGTGTACATGTACCACCAGAGAGTTTTGAGCAGTTAAACTTTTGCCACATTGTTGGTCTCTGGCATTGGGATGCTCTCCACAGGGATCTCTCGCCCAGCTAGTTGTATGGGTTTGGGGAAGGCAGAAGAGAACTCAGGCGGGGGGGGGCAGCTTTGCCTCCCCTGTTGCCAGTACTTCTTTGTGATGCTGCTGCGTGGGTTGCTCAGACCACGCTGACCCAACAACGGACTGATTAGCCAGTGAGGCATGCAGGGGAGCTTCTGGGTGTGATTTTGGGAGAGCAGGCCTCTTCCCCAAATGGCAGTGTAAGAGCTCTTATGGCAGAAGCTCTCAGATGATGGAGTAATTTCTGCACACCTTTAATTCTGGACACAACCCTTAAATACAGTTTTTGGATGGGTCAGTGTCTGACATCAGGTTCTTCCTGTTGGTTTGGCCCACGAGCTTGGGAAGACCTCATGTACATAATCAGGGAGTGGTCCTGTTTCTGCGACTGATCTGTCTTGGGCCTATGCAACCTGTGGTCGTGTCCTCACCTGCGGAGGAGTGGCTTGAGGCATTGCCCTACATGACTGGTATGTCTCAAACCTCTCTATACGGATCTCTTTGGGGGTTGGTGGTGCAGCTACATGAGGCCCTGATATCCTAGGAATGCACCTGCCATCCCTTTTAGGGTCTCCTGGGTATTCGACCTATCTTGACCAGGGATCAGGGTACCTTTCACTGCCTGCCGCCCCACACCACATCATTATTTTCATTGAGATTTATGACAAAATGTGCAGCAACTAAGAAACTGAGATGTTTAATATTGTGTCTGATCAAGAGATATTTCTTCATGGATAGATATAATCTGGGACATGATTCAAGTACCATGTTGGAGAAAAAGCATTAGTGATTACAAAAGTCCTAAGGATAATTTTTTTTTTTTTTTTTAGAATTGAAAAAAGCCTAGCTTGGCCAGCACAGAGGCAGCAAGGGTCAGCTTGTAAGAAATCTCTCCACTTTGCTATGGGCTTCAGATTATTTTTGAATTGCGTTTTACAGTAATTAGAATTATAGTAATGTATAAAACATGGTTGAATTTTGGTTGAGAAACATTTTAAATCACTTGATTATTAAGATACATATAGTCATATCATATCCTGCCCTGGGAGAATTCTCATTAATCACTGAAGACTTAAAGCTCAGAGGGATAATATGAGCTGGCTCATTAAAGAAGCTGGTGATTCAACCTGACTATTGTTCCACATATACATTTGGGCCTTTGAGGGGTTTTATCTTGCTACCACTGTGGAGCCATATCTTTCTGCTCTAATGTTGTTCATCTTAAATTGCTCATTATCTTTAACCATGGATCTTATTGGTTCTGACAAATTCATTTCTTTTTTCTTTCTTTCTTTTTTTGTAATTTCTCTAACTTTTAAACCTTTATTTCCTGTAAGCAAGCTTAACAGAAAGTTCTTTAAGATACCATTTTAAAAACTTAGAAGAAACAAACTAAGTCTTATTTTCCAATTCTAATTTTAATAAAGACTGAACAAACAAATAAGCAGAAGTGAGAAAACTAGGTGTATAAGCAGACACAGATGTACCAAATGTAAAACACTGAGTTATTAACACAACTATTTACATGCACTTTTACAACAACCCTTTTATATAGGTTTACTTTTAGTTAGTTGGAAAAAGATTTGACATTAGATAAAATCATTACTTAAACAGGGCTGAGGTGGTACATTATAGTAAGAGTATTAGAAAAGTGACCCTCACGGTATACCAATATGAAGCAGATGGAAACTTGAATGACAAATACCTAGTAAAATTCTCTAGTAAAAAGTCAATGCACCCATGCAATGAAATAAAAACGAGTAAGCCATATGAAGAAAGCAGAATAATACTGTAGGATGGCCAGTAATGCAGTTAGCAGGGTGGAGCAAACAAAAAGCAAACCACTCCTGAATTGGAGTAAATCCTCAATGAAGAGTACTGGTTCCTTAGCTGGTGTCTAAGACCCACCCACCCCACGTTAAGGACATATAAAAGCCCTTGGTATCAAATAGCATCTACATATGTAAATAGGTTGTTTATAGACTCCAACACTTTCGGGCTAAAGGTGTTTATGATTTAGTACTTGGACTCAATATACAGAACATCAAATGCTAAACTAAAATAAAAGCTGTCGTAATCATATCTAAAAAGGAATGCTACATTTTTGCAGTAATATGTATTTCCAGGCTAAGACTTTTGACCTCAAGAAAAAGAAGTTGAACAATAAGCATCTAATCAGCTAGCAAAATTTTCTTTCAACATTTCATTTATTTCAAAATCGATTTTACTGCAGCTAAAAAGGTAGAATTAACTGTACATAATAAAACTATATATAAAGTTACAGGGACTAGAGTTTATTTTGCCAGGTAGTGTTAAACAAAATTAAAGTTGCATACATTAGTAACATAACTCAACATCCTTAATTTGGTATAAGTCTGACACAGTTTCTTGCTTTCCTGTGTTCTGCTAAATCACCATACCTAAATTAAAAAAAAAAACAACCTGGTATCTTCAAATCTAACTTTACTGTTTTCGCTTGCGCTCTGATTCCAAACAAAACTTTTCATAATCTTCTTCAATCTCTGGGTCCATCTCATCATCGATATCATCCAAGATTAGGTCATCAGCCCCTGATAAATCTGTTCCATTTTCTACATAATCTGGAAAAAAGTCCCCTCTTTCAAGTAACTCTTAATACTTCTCTTGGTAATCTGGGTCAGCCGCAGTAAGAAGAACACCATCAGATGGATAAAATGTTGGTTCTTTCATGAAGGAGTTAGGGTCATATTCAGGAGTAGCTTCTCTGCATGTTGAAGTTGCACGGACCCTGCCCCAGTTACTTGATCGAAGTTCCACAAGCTTCAAGAGCATCTGTTTCACATCTCTGCTGAAGTTTGCAACAGGACAACATTTTCAGTTCTCTGAATTATTTCTTCCATATCAGTTTTCCCATTTTCCTTCCAAGTATCTTCTAAAACTGACCCTGTCAACTTCAGCAATTTTACTGCACAAATTAAGTTGTCATCCATAGGATTAGAGAACAGAGCATTCAGCAGTTCCCGAAGTCCAACCTGAAGAATATCTTCTGTTGTGACCTGTCCATTCGTCCCTTTCATCTTCAGGTTAAGGTATAGTTCTCCCAGAAAGAGAACAAATGCATGAAATCATTTTCGAGTCACTTCTTCCCCTTTGGCAGATTGGTTTTTAGCGTCATACTCTGTCCGGCACCTTTGAAGTAGCAATTGGTGGAAGTTGCCACTCTGTGGGCTAACTGTCAGATGATGGGACAGGTAAGTACACAGGCGAGCTCCCATGTAAGAGAAATTTGAGATGGATGTGGCCTGTTTGTAGATAAGCTCCACAAGTTCTTGCACATCATCGTCTGTTGTGACCCATCCATTCAGGGTTTCTGCAAACTCTTCAATTTCTGTTTCAAAACTGCCAGGCTGCTTTGCAAGATGATTCAGAAAATTCTGAACGTGTTCTGACAGAGTGGAGTAATCCTCACAACCTTCCTCATAGGATTCTGTATAATTAGAAGAATAACCTGATGGGTAAAATTCGGGGGCGTTCGCAGACAGCGTAGACATTAACACAGGAGCTACAACCACCTGGGGCTTAGCCATTGCTGACTCCGAGTTCTGTTGTGGGATTTTATCCTATGAACTAGGTGGAGCTCTCTGTTTGGGCCTCCTTTGTTTGGGCGACTCCGACCTCCTCGCTGGTTACTCTGGAGAAAAGTGCTGGAATTCATTTCTTTATAACAAGATGTAACTGGTCAGGAATTAGAGACAGTGAAACTTGGATGAAAATGGTTCCCATCTCTGCATGAAGATGCTTCCCTACAGGATGTATCACTGGATATTATTTTGTGAAGATACCTTCTATACCACAAAACTGCATTTTGGAACTATGGAAAAAAATTGGAAAAAATGCATATTCAAGAATACATTTTGGATGGGCTGGAGAGATGGCTCAGTGGTTAAGAGCACTGACTGCTCTTCCAGAGGTCCTGAGTTCAAATCCCAGCAACCACATGGTGGCTCACAACCATCTGTAAAGGGATCCGATGCCTTCTTCTGGTGTGTCTGAAGACAGCAACAGTGTACTCAAATACAAAATAAATAAATAAATCTTTAAGAATACATTTTGGTTTCTCCATCTATGTTAATTAAGAGTTTTGCTGGATACAGTAACCTGGGCTGGCATTTGTGTTCTCTTAGGGTCTGTATGACATCTGTCCAGGATGAAACTCAAGAAGGATGACCAAAATGTGAATGCTTCACTCCTTCTTTAAAAGGGAAACAAGAATACCCTTGGCAAGGAATAGAGAGGCAAAGATTAAAACAGACACAGAAGGAACACCCATTCAGAGCCTGCCCCACATGTGGCCCATACATATACAGCCACCCAATTAGACAAGGTGGATGAAGCAAAGAAATGCAGGCTGACAGGAACCGGATATAGATCTCTCCTGAGAGACACAGCCAAAATACAGCAAATACATAGGCGAATGCCAGCAGCAAATCACTGAACTGAGAACAGGGCCCCCGTTGAAGGAATCAGAGAAAGGACTGAAAGAGCTTGAAGGGGCTCAAGAACCCATATGAACAACAATGCCAACCAACCAGAGCTTCCAGGGACTAAGCCACTACCCAAAGACTATACATGGACTGACCCTGGGCTCCAACCTCATAGGTAGCAATGGATAGCCTAGTAAGAGCACCAGTGGAAGGGGAAGCCCTTGGTCCTGCCAAGACTGAACCCCCAGTGAACATGATTGTTGAGGGGAGGGCAGTAATGGGAGGAGGACTGGGAGCGGAACACCCACAGAGAAGGGGAGGGGGAGGGGCTGGGGGAAGTTGGCCCAGAAACCTGGGAAGGGAATAACAATCGAAATGTAAATAAGAAATACCCAAGTTAATAAAGATAAAAAAAAAAAGAATACATGTCACAGAATATTTTCTTTGTGACCATTTTTAGTGAACTAAATTATAAACTATTGGCTTCCATTAATGTTGTTACTTTGACTTTAACCAGAGAATTATTTAATTATATACATAAAATGGAATTATAGATCTCTTTATCCATCAAAAAAACTAAAATCTAGAACCAAGGACTATGGTTCTGTGACGACACTTTACTAAGAATTTATGAAAAGTGTTAAGTAACCTCTCCTCTGTTAGAAACCTTAAATTTGCTCTCTGCTCCCAGACCCCGTGGGAGAGAGACCTCACCGCCTGGTCAGGTGGGCACTCCTGAGGCTGCCGAGCGGAAGAGACCACCAACACTGCCTACCCCTGCCCACATCCCTGGACCAAGAGGAAACTGTATAAGGCCTCTGGGTTCCCGTGGGGGAGGGCCCAGGAGCGGCAGGACCCCTGAGCCTGAGACACCACCAGAACCTGAAGGAAACAGACCGGATAAACAGTTCTCTGCACCCAAATCCCGTGGGAGGGAGAGCTAAACCTTCAGAGAGGCAAACACGCCTGGGAAACCAGAAGAGACTGCACTCTGCACACATCTCGGACCCAAGAGGAAAACACCAAACACCATCTGGAACCCTGGTGCACTGAAGCTCCTGGAAACGGCAGCACAGATCTTCCTGGTTGCTGCCGCCGCAGAGGGCTCGAGGGCAGCACCCCGAGAAAAAACTTGAGCCTCGGGACCACAGGTAAGACCAACTTTTCTGCTGCAAGTGACCTGCCTGGTGAACTCAATACAGAGGCCCACAGGAACAGCTGAAGACCTGTAGAGAGGAAAAACTACATGCCCGAAAGCAGAACTCTCTGTCCCCATAACTGGCTGAAAGAAAACAGGAAAACAGGTCTACAGCACTCCTGACACACAGGCTTATAGGACAGTCTAGCCACTGTCAGAAATAGCAGAACAAAGTAACACTAGAGATAATCTGATGGCGAGAGGCAAGCGCAGGAACCTAAGCAACAGAAACCAAGACTACATGGCACCATCGGAGTCCAATTCTCCTATCAAAACAAACATGGAATACCAAACACACCAGAAAAGAAGATCTAGTTTCAAAATCATATTTGATCATGATGCTGGAGGACTTCAAGAAAGACGTGAAGAACTCCCTTAGAGAACAATTAGAAGCCTACAGAGAGGAATCGCAAAAATCCCTGAAAGAATTCCAGGAAATCACAAATAAACAAGTAGAAGCCCATAGAGAGGAGTCACAAAAATCCCTGAAAGAATTCCAGGAAATCATAAATAAACAAGTAGAAACCCATAGAGAGGAGTCACAAAAATCCCTGAAAGAATTCCAGGAAATCACAAATAAACAAGTAGAAGCCCATAGAGAGGAGTCACAAAAATCCCTGAAAGAATTCCAGGAAAACACAATCAAACAGTTGAAGGAATTAAAAATGGAAATAGAAGCAATCAAGAAAGAACACATGGAAACAACCCTGGATATAGAAAACCAAAAGAAGAGACAAGGAGCTGTAGATACGAGCTTCACTAACAGAATACAAGAGATGGAAGAGAGAATCTCAGGAGCAGAAGATTCCATAGAAATCATTGACTCAACTGTCAAAGATAATGTAAAGCAGAAAAAGCTACTGGTCCAAAACATACAGGAAATCCAGGACTCAATGAGAAGATCAAACCTAAGGATAATAGGTATAGAAGAGAGTGAAGACTCCCAGCTCAAAGGACAATTAAATATCTTCAACAAAATCATAGAAGAAAACTTCCCTAACCTAAAAAAAGAGATACCCATAGGCATACAAGAAGCCTACAGAACTCCAAATAGATTGGACCAGAAAAGAAACACCTCCCGTCACATAATAGTCAAAACACCAAACGCACAAAATAAAGAAAGAATATTAAAAGCAGTAAGGGAAAAAGGTCAAGTAACATATAAAGGCAGACCTATGAGAATCACACCAGACTTTTCGACAGAAAGTATGAAGGCCAGAGGATTGATGATGATTGAGGATTGATGAAGACTGATGTCATACAGACCCTAAGAGAACACAAATGCCAGCCCAGGTTACTGTATCCTGCAAAACTCTCAATTAACATAGATGGAGAAACCAAGATATTCCATGACAAAAACAAATATACACAATATCTTTCTACAAATCCAGCACTACAAAGGATAATAAATGGTAAAGCCCAACATAAGGAGGCAATCTATACCCTAGAAGAAGCAAGAAACTAATCGTCTTGGCAACAAACAAAGAGAAGAAAAGCACACAAACATAACCTCACATCCAAATATGAATATAACAGGAAGCAATAATCACTATTCCTTAATATCTCTCAACATCAATGGCCTCAACTCCCCAATAAAAAGACATAGATTAACAAACTGGATACGCAACGAGGACCCTGCATTCTGCTGCATACAGGAAACACACCTCAGAGAGAAAGACAGACACTACTTCAGAGTGAAAGGCTGGAAAACAACTTTCCAAGCAAATGGTTGGAAGAAGCAAGCTGGAGTAGCCATTCTAATATCAAATAAAATCAATTTTCAACTAAAAGTCATCAAAAAAGATAAGGAAGGACATTTCATATTCATCAAAGGAAAAATCCACCAAGATGAACTCTCAATCCTAAATATCTATGCCCCAAATACAAGAGTACCTACATACGTAAAAGAAACCTTACTAAAGCTCAAAACACACATTGCACCTCACACAATAATAGTGGGAGATTTCAACACCCCACTCTCATCAATGGATAGACCATGGAAACAGAAATTAAACAGAGACATAGACAGACTAAGAGAAGTCATGAGCCAAATGGACTTAACGGATATTTATAGAACATTCTATCCTAAAGCAAAAGGATATACCTTCTTCTCAGCTCCTCATGGTACTTTCTCCAAAATTGACCATATAATTGGTCAAAAAACAGGCCTCAACAGGTACAGAAAGATAGAAATAATCCCATGTGTGCTATCAGACCACCACGGCCTAAAACTGGTCTTCAATAACAATAAGGGAAGAATGCCCACATATACGTGGAATTTGAACAATGATCTACTCAATGATAACCTGGTCAAGGAAGAAATAAAGAAAGAAATTAACTTTTTAGAATTTAATGAAAATGAAGGTACCACATACCCAAACTTATGGGACACAATTAAAGCTGTGCTAAGAGGAAAACTCATAGTGCTGAGTGCCTGCAGAAACAAACAGGAAAGAGCATGTGTCAGCAGCTTGACAGCACACCTAAAAGCTCTAGAACAAAAAGAAGGAAATATACCCAGGAGGAGTAGAAGGCAGGAAATAATCAAACTCAGAGCTGAAATCAACCAAGTACAAACAAAAAGGACCATAGACAGAATCAACAGAACCAAAAGTTGGTTGTTTGAGAAAATCAACAAGATAGATAAACCCTTAGCCAGACTAATAAGAGGACACAGAGAGTGTGTCCAAATGAACAAAATCAGAAATGAAAAGGGAGACATAACTACAGATTCAGAGGAAATTCAAAAAATCATCAGATCTTACTTTTATAGTAAGCCTATATTCAAAAAACTTGAAAATCTACAGGAAATGGACAATTTCCTAGACAGATACCAGGTACCGAAGTTAAATCAGGAACAGATAATCCAGTTAAACAACCCCATAACTCCTAAGGAAATAGAAGCAGTCATTAAAGGTCTCCCAACCAAAAAGAGCCCAGGTCCAGATGGGTTTAGTGCAGAATTCTATCAAACCTTCATAGAAGACCTCATACCAATATTATCCAAACTAATCCACAAAATTGAAACAGATGGAGCACTACCGAATTCCTTCTATGAAGCCACAATTATTCTTATACCTAAACCACACAAAGACCCAACAAAGAAAGAGAACTTCAGACCAATTTCCCTTATGAATATCGACGCAAAAATACTCAATAAAATTCTGGCAAACCGAATCCAAGAGCACATCAAAACAATCATCCACCATGATCAAGTAGGCTTCACCCCAGGCATGCAGGGATGGTTTAATATACGGAAAACCATCAACGTGATCCATTATATAAACAAACTGAAAGAACAAAACCACATGATCATTTCATTAGATGCTGAGAAAGCATTTGACAAAATTCAACACCCCTTTATGATAAAAGTCCTGGAAAGAATAGGAATTCAAGGCCCATACCTGAACATAGTAAAAGCCATATACAGCAAACCAGTTGCTAACATTAAACTAAATGAACAGAAACTTGAAGCAATCCCACTAAAATCAGGGACTAGACAAGGCTGCCCACTCTCTCCCTACTTATTCAATATAGTTCTTGAAGTTGTAGCCAGAGCAATCAGACAACAAAAGGAAGTCAAGGGGATACAGATCGGAAAAGAAGTAGTCAAAATATCACTATTTGCAGATGATATGATAGTATATTTAAGTGATCCCAAAAGTTCCACCAGAGAACTACTAAAGCTGATAAACAACTTCAGCAAAGTGGTTGGGTATAAAATTAACTCAAATAAATCAGTAGCCTTCCTCTACACAAAAGAGAAACAAGCCGAGAAAGAAATTAGGGAAACGACACCCTTCATAATAGACCCAAATAATATAAAGTACCTCGGTGTGATTTTAACCAAGCAAGTAAAACATTTGTACAATAAGAACTTCAAGACACTGAAGAAAGAAATTGAAGAAGACCTCAGAAGATGGAAAGATCTCCCATGCTCCTGGATTGGCAGGATTAATATAGTAAAAATGGCCATTTTACCAAAAGCGATCAACAGATTCAATGCAATCACCATCAAAATACCAATCCAATTCTTCAAAGAGTTAGAACAATTTGCAAATTCATCTGGAATAACAAAAAACCCAGGATACCTAAACTATCCTCAACAATAAAAGGACTTCAGGGGGAATCACTATCCCTGAACTCAAGCAGTATTACAGAGCAATAGTGATAAAAACTGCATGGTATTGGTACAGAGACAGACAGACAGACCAATGGAACAGAATTGAAGACCCAGAAATGAACCCACATACGTATGGTCACTTGATTTTTGACAAAGGAGCCAAAACCATCCATTGGAAAAAAGATAGCATTTTAAGCAAATGGTGCTGGTTCAACTGGAGGTCAACATGTAGAAGAATGCAGATCGATCCATGCTTATCACCCTGTACAAAGCTTAAGTCCAAGTGGATCAAGGACCTCCACATCAAACCAGACACACTCAAACTAATAGAAGAAAAACTAGGGAAGCATCTGGAACACAGGGGCACTGGAAAAAATTTCCTGAACAAAACACCAATGGCTTATGCTCTAAGATCATGAATCGACAAATGGGATCTCATAAAACTGCAAAGCTTCTGTAAGGCAAAGGACACTGTGGTTAGGACAAAACGGCAACCAACAGATTGGGAAAAGATCTTTACCAATCCTACAACAGATAGAGGCCTTATATCCAAAATATACAAAGAACTCAAGAAGTTAGACCGCAGGGAAACAAATAACCCTATTAAAAAATGGGGTTCAGTGCTAAACAAAGAATTCACAGCTGAGGAATGCTGAATGGCTGAGAAACACCTAAAGAAATGTTCAACATCTTTAGTCATAAGGGAAATGCAAATCAAAACAACCCTGAGATTTCACCTCACACCAGTGAGAATGGCTAAGATCAAAGACTCAGGTGACAGCAAATGCTGGTGAGGATGCGGAGGAAGAGGAACACTCCTCCATTGTTGGTGGGATTGCAGACTGGTACAACCATTCTGGAAATCAGTCTGGAGGTTCCTGAGAAAATTGGACATTAAACTGCCTGAGATCCAGCTATACCTCTCTTGGGCATATACCCACAAGATGCCCCAACATATAAAAAAGGCACGTGCTCCACTATGTTCATCACAGCCTTATTTGTAATAGCCAGAAGCTGGAAAGAACCCAGATGCCCTTCAACAGAGGAATGGATACAGAAAATGTGGTACATCTACACAATGGAATATTACTCAGCTATCAAAAACAATGACTTTATGAAATTCGTAGGCAAATGGTTGGAACTGGAAAATATCATCCTGAGTGAGCTAACCCAATCACAGAAAGACATACATGGTATGCACTCACTGATAAGTGGCTATTAGCCCAAATGCTTGAAGTACCCTACATGCCTAGAACAAATGAACCTCAAGACTGATGATCAAAATGTGAATGCTTCACTCCTTCTTTAAAAGGGAAACAAGAATACCCTTGGCAGGGAAGAGAGAGGCAAAGATTAAAACAGAGACTGAAGGAACACCCATTCAGAGCCTGCCCCACATGTGGCCCATACATATACAGCCACCCAATTAGACAAGATGGATGAAGCAAAGAAGTGCAGACCGACAGGAGCCGGATGTAGATCACTCCTGAGAGACACAGCCAGAATACAGCAAATACAGAGGCGAATGCCAGCAGCAAACCACTGAACTAAGAATAGGTCCCCTATTGAAGGAATCAGAGAAAGAACTGGAAGAGCTTGAAGGGGCTCGAGACCCCATATGTACAACAATGCCAAGCAACCAGAGCTTCCAGGGACTAAGCCACTACCTAAAGACTATACATGGACTGACCCTGGACTCTGACCTCATAGGTAGCAATGAATATCCTAGTAAGAGCACCAGTGGAAGGGGAAGCCCTGGGTCTTGCTAAGGCTGAACCCCCAGTGAACTAGACTGTTGGGGGGACGGCTGCCATGGGGGGAGGGTTGGGAGGGGAACACCCATAAGGAAGGGGAGTGGGGAGAGGGATGTTTGCCCGGAAACCGGGAAAGGGAATAACACTCGAAATGTATATAAGAAATACTCAAGTTAATAAAAAAAAAAAAAAGAATAACAATGCCAACCAACCAGAGCTTCCAGGGACTAAACCTCTACCCAAAGACTATACATGGACTGACCATGGCTCCACCTCCATATATATCAGAGGATGACCTTGTTGGGTGGGCTCCAATGGAAGGAGAAGCCATTGGTCCTGCCAAGGTTGGATCCCCAGTGCAAGGGAATATATGGGGGAGGCAGTCAGGGGGTGAAAGGGGAGGGGGAGGGGATATATAGAAGAAGGGAAGGAGGAGGGGATAAGGAGCTTATGGGCAGGAAACTAGGAAAGGGATAACATTTGTTATGTAAATAAAGAAATATTTAATAAAATCAATCAATCAATAAAATATGTTTTAAGATAAAAAAAAAGAAACCTTAAATTTTTCTCTAGTTTTCCTTTCATTCTGGAAAGACAAGAACTAATGTTTTGATATTTTAGGAGAGGGGAGTGAAGCCCAGAGATACCACATCTCTTTCTCAAAGACACAGTACGTGGTCAATTCAAACTATATCTTTTTTCCCTAGTGTCAAGTCCATGGTCTTGCTGTGACCTTTACCTAGTTTCCTTTCATTTGTAGGAAATCTTTAATATTATGCTACATAACTGAGGACTCTGTCAACCCAAATACCATCATTTTAAAATAAAGGTTCAAAAGAACAATTCATAGACTCTGGGCAGCCTAGAGCCAACAGTTTGACAAGTCGAGAACTGTCTGAATTGGTCCTTGAGATTTGAGGGGAACAATGGTGTATACATTGAGAGAGATAAAAGTCTATTACAGCAACCTGTAGTCTAAATTGTCTATTTAATGTGTGAAAAACCAGTTAGTAGTTTGAGATACAGTATAATAAAAATGCTTGGCTTGCTCCATAAACTTGATTATTTGAATATTTAACTTTTCTGCCATCGTTTGTAGCAAAGCTTTTTGTTTCTTCTGATGAATGCTGTATACCCTTGCCGATAATGGGCTTCATATCAGCTTATGATGGAATACATGCTTTTACCCAGCATCTCTTTTTTAATTATTACAGCTAAGTAAATGCCCATTTCAAATATCAATTTACAATGCCCCTTTATTAATTTTAAACTGTTAACTGTGAAGTTCCAGTCAGAAATAATAACAACTGTTCAGAGGGCACAGCTGGAGAACACAGCTACTGGACTAACTCAGCAGTGATTACTAGACATAAGCATCATCCCCATTTAACTGTTTATCATGATTTTATAAAATGCTTTTCACTTACCTATCATTTATCTATCTGCCTGTCTTTTGGCTTGTCTGTCTATCTAGTGTTGTGTTGGGGGTATAGATGCCATATTGTCCTTGGGAAAGGAGAGGACAAGTTGTATGTTACAGATAAGAATTAAATTCAGTTTCTTAGGTTTATCAGAAGGTGATTTATGCTCTGAGTCAAAAGGTGGTTCCTAATCTGTCTCTGATTCTCTGTCTCTGGAGTGACTCTGACCAGCCAGGGACTAGCAAACATGGCTCTGTCAAGCCTTTCCCTTTTCCCCCATTCCATCTGGCTTGCTAAAAACCATTAGGTTACATTCCTAAATCTACTCACCAAGGTCTATTCCCTTATTTGGCTACTTTTTCCTCTTGAGGCTGACTACCGAGGTCCAACTATAAAAGTATTGAAGTCCAGCAATCACAAGTCTTCTTTGGTTCTCCTCATTAACACAACTAACCAAAACATAATGAAAGACTCCCCCATGAGTCTTAACTCAGAGCTGCAACAGGCTTGAACGAGCCCAGGCACGCCCAGATACCTAGGGCCGAGTCACCGTTAAAACTAACAGACCATAAAAGGAAAGGAACGCAGAACAGACCAAGAATACCGGATCTGACTCACAGGCCACCTGGCAGGAAGAGATAAGCACCCAGCCCCCGACATTCAGGATGCCCCAAACCTGCCAATGTGTGTAGCTATACCTTATTACCTCATCATGTGAAATAGCCAATCACATGTGAACATGTCTATGTGCCTCGTTTGAATCCACCAATCCCCGTAACTATGCATCTGCTTCTGTACGCCCGCTTCTGCTTCCCCAAACCCTATAAAAGCCCCATGCTGGAGCTGCTGGGCGCGCAAGTCCTCCGAAGAGACTGTGTGCCCGCAGGTATCTGTGTTTTCCAATAAACCCTCTTGCTGATTGCATCCGAGTGGCCTCGGCTTGGTCACTGGACGCTTGGGTCTCCTCCTGAGGGAAAGGTCCTCTCCGGAGGTCTTTCAATACCACTACATACTAGCCCATCCTAACACAGATTTTCCCGCCTTCTTAAAAATTATACCTGCAAGGTCATTTTCTACTGGATTTCTTCCTGAGTCAGAAAGCGGCCATCTTAACCTTTTTTCATGCTTAGTAAAGGGTCTTTCTAAAAAGATATACTTTGGCTTGGTTTGGGCCTAATCTGGGGACCAGGAAGGAATCCCCACTGTTCAGGTCCCCCCTCTCAGTAGGAGTTTTAACGCCTGTTTTTAATTTTTGATTCAGAGGGAATGTGAAGTTATGGAGCTGGGAAATGAAGCTGAAATGTCACTCTGAAATGATGTCTAGCATGGGAGTTTTGATGAGGGTACAATGTTGCAAGGCTTCCTCTGCATTTCTATTTTTGTTATGGTTTTTACTTTAGAATCTATTTGTTATTTGTGATGCTCCAAGTGGGGATGCCAACATCAACCTAGTGTTGAATCACTAGTTTCTGGACTTTTCACGAAGCTGATCTGACTCAAGCCCTGGTTGAATCCTGCATGAAATATAGCACCTTGATGAGACTACTTACTCTGATGAAGGATTAGAGTCGTTTTTCTACATTTGAATTTCTTCAATATTAGTGAATGAACAAGAGCTCTTTCACTTCAAAAACCACATGCTATCAAAGAATAATAAAAGAAGGCATTGGTATAAGTCAAAGGATTTAAAATACAGATGTGATCAGAGCAGATCATATGTCTAGAAAGACCTATGCAGAGAAAAACAAATCATTAGCAAAGTATTAAACTAAGAATATGGATAAATTCATTTTGACACAGTGTATATCAACCTCTAAAGTCAAGTATTATGGCACTCAATAGAATATTTTCTGTATATTCCAAGGAAAGTATTAAGATAAATTATGAACAAAGAAATTGATAACAATTGTGACATCAAATAATTTAGTTGTGACTGTCATTTTATCTTGAATCACATCAGCCAATAATACAAAAGTATTATGAATAAAATAAGCAAAAAGAAACCCTGAATTTGGACTATACAGAAGTTAAAGGCTATTTGTTAGAACACAAAATGAAAATGTATTTGATTGCTGTATTTATAGTTTATAAAGAAGACAAGTTACACAGTTAATTGTAACTGTGGTTAGGATCACTGGCCGCTTTTGCAGAGGACTTAATTCTATCCAACATTTGTCGCTCACTCCTTCTATAACATTAGTTCTAGGAGATCAGTTTCTCTCTTCTGGCCCTTCTGAGCACCAGGATACACAGAGATACATGGACACAAAATATCCATACACATAAAATATAATAAATTTTAAAATAAAAACCTGATGCATTTATTATGTGCATTGTTGTTCTTATTTCTTTAGTTTTGAAGCTATTCATTTAGTAAGTGTATGTGTGTACACTGGGGAGTTACCTGCTACAACTCACATTCTTTAGTTTTGAAGCTATTCATTTAGTGAGTGTGTGTGTGTACGCTGGGAAGTTACCTGCTACAAGTTACCTGTGAAGTTCAGAGGGCAACCTGCAACAGTCAGGTGTCTCCTTTGCCTCATTGGTTCCAGGGATTGAAATCAAGCATTTAGGAACCAGGACTAAGTGTCCTTATCTACTGGGCCATCTGGGCAGCCCCATTTCTAAAATATAAATAAGTTTTTCTTAAACTTTTTATTGATTCTTTGTGAATTTCACATTATTCACTACAATGCCATTCAATTCACCCTCCCTTATTCTTGTCCTCTACCCTTATAAACATTCCCCAAAAGGAAAAAAAGAAAAAAAATCTAGTAGTGTGTAGTGTGTCATAACGTGTCCCCTATTATACCACTCTGTCCATGCTGCTTGCACATGTTCATTGAAATGACTCATAGATCTGTTATAAGGTCTCTGGCTTCTGCTACAGGATCAATACTGGAACCTCACTAGGACTGCTCTTAGATATCCTTTTCTTGCCCTGTGTCATGTAGATCTTGTAGTTTTGAATCTGTAGGACAAGTTCATGCACTCAAGCAGTTCATCAATGGTGCAGATGTCGTGGTGGGCCAAATCAAATCTCTGAATCTGGGCCTAAGAGGTAGTAGCTAAGATAGTCAGCCGGCTAGCTCTCAGACTCTCACACACTCAGGGCTAGGGCACCAGCAACTCTCACAACCAGGGCCAGTTCTACCCTACTGTCCAGGCAAGGTACAGTGCCCACTCTCCTGAGTGTTGCAACTAGTGAGTGACATGGTTAGTTCTCTGATTCTCATAACCCAGGAACCAGCTTTCCTACCATTCTCACCATAGGTGGTGAGTGACGAGGGAGGGGAGTAAGACATTTCTCCTTCATTCAGGGCCAGATCTCCTACTTTATTGACCTGGGGGTCAGCTCTTCCATCTTCTGTAGTTGGCAAGGGGTGGGAGGGGTAGAGGGGCCTATCTTTTCCTCACATATACCACCACATAACAGAGAAACAGTGGGTCACCCTCAGGGCAGCTTGCCAGAGCCCCACTCCCCCATCAGTTTCAGCTCAACTGTGCTGCCCAGGTGTGCTAGGCTTATGATCCCAAGTGCTGCAGCTGGTGAGGGGCGGAGACAGCTTCTGCTTCCATGATGTTTCCTGAAGTGTTAAGTACAGAAACAGGGATGTAGAAGTATCTATTGGGCCTGAGGTCCCCATGGTCTGCTGATCCTTCCATTTTGTCCAGTTGTAGTTTTCTGTGATGATCTCCATTAGCTGTAAAGAGAGGTTTCTTTGGTGAGAATTGGTAGCTACATTGATTCAGGAAACATAGCCCCTGCACAAAGAAGTTAGCCACATTTTAAAAAGTGTATAAAAGGATGAGTTTCACAAACTTTATATCTTTTACGTACAGATGTACAATAGGTTTGTCATGTGATCTCATAATTAAGAAGAATGAACATTAATGTCACATTGATCTACTGCTATACTTGACTTTAAGATTTGCAAATATCTTCGATGACAGAAGACAGTACAATAGCATATGATGCTGTACACCTGAAATCTTCATTTTTGAATTCAGACAATTTTGAAAACTGCCATTTCCTTTGAGATATGTTATATCATTGAAATGAAATCTCCCTGTCTATTCCTTTGCAGTAGAGAATTTAATGTGCCTTGCTTACATAGTGGATGATATCAGACTTCTTTTCAAGAGGTATTTTCTGTTACCCCTCCTCATGGGAAGAATATGCTTGGGAGTGAAAGAATTAACTTTGTTCATTGAAAGGGCTATCAATTTACTATTACATTATTTTATAAATATGTAGGGACTTACAGATAGCTTTCTACATTTATATGACAGGAATTTGTCTTATTTATGAGGCTTCATAATCACACATATGCAAGTCTAATTCCTTTATATTTATCCTGTCACCATTTGGATTAATTTGGAGAATTCTGTTTTATTCCCTTTAATTTATATTCTCTCTCTCTCTCTCTCTCTCTCTCCCTCTCTCTCTCACACACACACACACACACACACACACATGCTATGTGTGTAGGTTTGTATGGTGTATGGAGGCCAGAAAAGCTTTTAGACTACCGTTATCTGGGGTTACAGGCAGCTATGAGTCACTTGGTGTGGGTGCTGGGAATCTAATTCAGATCCTTTTGAAGAAAGTGCAGGGTTCTAAGTCACTTCTTAAGGGGCATATATAGTGCGAATATTGATAGATTCCGTGAAACCCTCTTTTATAATGTGAAGGTTTGAGGGTATCATAGTATGTTTTGCACACTCTTTCAGGCCCTTCTGTCTTTTCTCTACCTTCTCCATTTGGGTCCCTTTGTTCTGTCCAATGGTTAACTGCAAGAAAATCAACCAACCAAACCCCACCAGAGCTCCCAGGGACTAAACCACCAACCAACGAGTACACATGGAAGGGCCCATGACTCCAGCCATATATGTAGCAGAGAATAGCATTGTCCAGCATCAATAGGAGGAAAAGCCCTTGGTCCTGTGAAGGCTTGTTTCCCCAATGTAGGGTAATGGCAGGGTGCTGAGGTTCGAGTGGGTGGTAGGAATAGGAACATCCTTAGAGAAGCAGAGGGAGCGGGGACAGGGTGTGGAAGAGGGGAAAAAGCGGATAACATTTGAAATATTAATACATAAAACATCCAAGAAAAATAAAATTTAAAAAATAGTATGCTTTGTAATTTAAAATTCATTTAGTGAATATTAGAGAAAAAATAACCTCTCTCCTAGTGCTGTACCTTTGATTTTCAAGTTATTATTATTATTATTATTATTATTATTATTATTATTATTATTAATTGTTGCGGGACATTGGTGCATGCATATATATATATATATACAGATATAGATAAATATAGATATGGATATGTGTGTGTCAGAGTTTGTGGAGTCTATTTTCTTCTCCCAAATGATACCAAGTATTAAATTCAGGTTGTTGATCTTGAAGTGTTTGACAAGCAAATAGCTTTATCTATTGAATCAATTCTCTGGCCATGGAAGTTATATTTTAGAACTTAAAACAATGTACCTATATCCAAAAGGCAAACAATAATTTAGCTAGTTTTGATTGGCGTAAAGCAATTGGTAGGTAAACTGTCACTGTGTGACACGCTACTGCAGGCACATTTTATTACCAGATTCTTAGTTTGTACCATATTTACTTTTAATCAGTAACAATTCTGCCAGGTTATTCTACTGTACTCTGCAAAGATTCCTAAGTGTTTATCATTTCACACTTTTTAAAAATAGAAAAACGGTGTTGAGAAGTTCTGTGACAAATCTTACTCTGAAAATATAAGATTCAAACTCTGGTCAGCTTCTCGGTTTACTTTGCTTCTGTGTCCTAATTGAACTAAGCCAATATAGAGATGTATCTTGTTTGCACCTCTTTCATGAACATATCCTGCTTGTGTCTACTGTCTTGCTAATAAGAAACGTCGTGTTTTCTAGTGATACAGGAATCTGATGTGCATGAGAGAAGTGAAAGCCCATTGTTTGAAAATTTAACGTTTTTAGGATTAGATCTTTAATGTATTTATTTGATTAAATCTGCTTGCATTGTAATAAAGTATTCCTTTGAAATGATCTTAAGCTACTGTGGTAATTTAATCCTTTAATGCCCTTTTAATATGGAAAAACCTAGGAATGTATTCAACTACATAGCAGCAATAAATTATAGCGGTGACATTTCGTACTACAAGGCAATTGTTGAATTATTTGGTAAGCAACTGAATCCCTTTGGGTTAAAAGAAAGAAGAAAAGTAACACTTCTACATTATACATTACAATATTGTTCCATGTACTTTTATATTTTATTAAAGATATATTTTAAATGAAACTGAGGTAAGTGAAAATTATATATAGGTATATATATATATATTCTTGAGAAGAATAAGATTTCATAAATAAAATAAAATAAAAGCTAAAATTTCAGGGAAATAGGTTCTTGGTGGAACTGCACTTAAAAGGCATTTAACATAATTGCTCAATGGAAAATCATGTTGATAAGCAAGTATTACAAATGGATTTATAGGGCACATCGTAAGAGTCAGTAGGGTTTTTTCATGTGGAAACAGATAACACATACTGATGAGATAACTAAAGAAATATAACTGTAATTTTATTACAGTTAGCAGGGTTGCTAAACACACAAAGCAAAGTAATCCATTGGAGGACATTGGTCCCACCTGGCCTCAAGGATGGGAGCACGAGCTGCAGGAAGAAGCTGTCTCACAAATACCACAGCCTGAAATAAGGATACACAGCCCAGCAAATAGAGTTGCAAGAGGATAAATATTGAAAGATATTGAAACTTCTCCTTGCCCTTTCCTTACTCTTCCACTCTGAATTCACCCAGGGCAAAGCCAATCAGAATGTGAAGAAAATAAGTCTATTGAAACCCCAAGTTGTATATGAGAAGGAAAAACTATTATTGTGTACATGTTTCATAGGAGGAAAATTGTCCTTTCACCATAACAAAAATCAACAAGCTTGCCTGTTATTATCTTGCCAGATAGCCTTTGCCTCTGCTATTGTCAGGTCAGGTATTCACTAGTGATGGTAGCAGAGTGGGTTTTGCAAAGAAAGCCATGGCATCAACTGTCGTGTCCATGGAAACAGAAGATAAGTAGCCAAGAAGAGGGACACCCAGAGATTAGGTGATTGATTTTGCCTGGTTGTTTGGAGTTTTTCTGGTGATGAATCCTTTTATTACCACATTCAGAGTATGCCTTTTGCAGATTCCTGAATCCGTATGTTGCTTCTCTTATGTTATTGATCGGTGAACTCCCATTTTTAAGTCTGTTTATATTAGTTTGCCTATTCTGAGATATGTGTATTAGGCAATGCTCATGAATTAGTGCAGATTGGTATTTCAAAAGTGTCCAGGAAAAAGATAGCATTTTCAGCAAATGGTGCTGGTTCAACTGGAGGGCAACATGTAGAAGAATGCAGATCGATCCATCCTTATCACCCTGTACAAAGCTTAAGTCCAAGTGGATCAAGGACCTCCACATCAAACCAGACACACTCAAACTAATAGAAGAAAAACTAGGGAAGCATCTGGAACACATGGGCACTGGAAAAAATTTCCTGAACAAAACACCAATGGCTTATGCTCTAAGATCAAGAATCGACAAAAGGGATCTCATAAAACTGCAAAGCTTCTGTAAGGCAAAGGACACTGTGGTTAGGACAAAACGGCAACCAACAGATTGGGAAAAGATCTTTACCAATCCTACAACAGATAGAGGCCTTATTTCCAAAATATACAAAGAACTCAAGAAGTTAGACCACAGGGAAACAAATAACCCTATTAAAAAATGGGGTTCAGAGCTAAACAAAGAATTCACAGCTGAGGAATGCCGAATGGCTGAGAAACACCTAAAGAAATGTTCAACATCTTTAGTCATAAGGGAAATGCAAATCAAAACAACCCTGAGATTTCACCTCACAACAGTGCGATTGGCTAAGATCAAAAACTCAGGTGACAGCAGATGCTGGCGAGGATGTGGAGAAAGAGGAACACTCCTCCATTGTTGGTGGGATTGCAGACTGGTAAAACCATTCTGGAAATCAGTCTGGAGGTTCCTCAGAAAATTGGACATTGAACTGCCTGAGGATCCAGCTATACCTCTCTTGGGCATATACCCAAAAGATGCCTCAACATATAAAAGAGACACGTGCTCCACTATGTTCATCGCAGCCTTATTTATAATAGCCAGAAACTGGAAAGAACCCAGATGCCCTTCAACAGAGGAATGGATACAGAAAATGTGGTACATCTACACAATGGAATACTACTCAGCTATCAAAAACAACGAGTTTATGAAATTCGTAGGCAAATGGTTGGAACTGGAAAATATCATCCTGAGTGAGCTAACCCAATCACAGAAAGACATACATGGTATGCACTCATTGATAAGTGGCTATTAGCCCAAATGCTTGAATTACCCTAGATCCCTAGAACAAACGAAACTCAAGACGGATGATCAAAATGTGAATGCTTCACTCCTTCTTTAAATGAGGAAAAAGAATACCCTTGGCAGGGAAGGGAGAGGCAAAGATTAAAACAGAGACTGAAGGAACACCCATTCAGAGCCTGCCCCACATGTGGCCCATACATATACAGCCACCCAATTAGACAAGATGGATGAAGCAAAGAAGTGCAGACCGACAGGAGCCGGATGTAGATCGCTCCTGAGAGACACAGCCAGAATACAGCAAATATAGAGGCGAATGCCAGCAGCAAACCACTGAACTGAGAATAGGTCCCCTATTGAAGGAATCAGAGAAAGAACTGGAAGAGCTTGAAGGGGCTCGAGACCCCAAAAGTACAACAATGCCAAGCAACCAGAGCTTCCAGGGACTAAGCCACTACCTAAAGACTATACATGGACTGACCCTGGACTCTGACCCCATAGGTAGCAATGGATATCCTAGTAAGAGCACCAGTGGAAGGGGAAGCCCTGGGTCCTGCTAAGACTGAACCCCCAGTGAACTAGTCTATGGGGGGAGGGCGGCAATGGGGGGAGGGTTGGGAGGGGAACACCCATAAGGAAGGGGAGGGGGGAGGGGGATGTTTGCCCGGAAACCGGGAAAGGGAATAACACTCGAAATGTATATAAGAAATACTCAAGTTAATAAAAAAAAAAAAGAATAAAAAAAAAAAGTGTCCAGGGCTGTGCAGGCAGAAAAATAAATGGCTTTAAACTCATGAAATTTGGCCCAGTGCTTAGCACAACCATGACGGGTGTGTCTCAGAGAGGTGTGGCTCTATGACTACGCATCCTGAGGACTTCATGCTGCTGTGGAGTTTTGCTCTGATTGTTGCCTTCACATCCTCTTAATCTAAGAATTTTATGGAAACTCTAAGGTGGCTTCCAGCCCCTCGTTGGCAAGTATCATTGGGACTCACAATAATAGGGCTTGATCTTTTTAAGGCAATGTTACTGGAGCAAATTAATGACTCAGTCACCATCCTAGGAAAGAACTTAGAAAATGTAGCAGTGAGAAAAATAAATTGCTAGTGAAGTTAGGTAAAGATGGTTTTGCTAGTGGCTCTAATGTAGAAAACCTTAGGGAACAATTTGAGGTTCCGAAGAATACACTCTTATTAGTTAAGCTAGGGACAGGCACTTTTTGAGGTTAAAGAACAAGATCAGTGGCAGTCTATTCAACAAGCATTGACTGACATGAGTCTCACTGAGGCTGAACTGGTGAAGATTGATCTCCTGTACTCAATTTTTTTTTTGCTCCCAGTTCCCTGATATGATTTAATAAAAACTGCAGATGAATGGTTGTGCATTCTGAGAAATTAAAGGAGAAATGGTTGATTGTTTTGTATAAAAGTTTAGATTTGTGATTCATTTAAGATTTTATAGGATCACTTTTAAAAATAAAAAATAATTTATTTTTTCTTTGTAACTGCAAATTCCTCCCTGCCAGTAAGAGTAGCTGGCTGAGAAATTTACCTAGCTTGCTAACACTTTGTTAATCAATAACAAGTTGCTTAATTACAAATGTACATGGGTTCTTAAAAATAATTTTCTTTACCTGTACTACCTAATCTTTTTTTCATGTAAAGGTATTGGAGAACATACTGTTTTTCATAGTCTTTTACTTAAAGAAAAAATAGAATGTAATCACATTGTAATTCTATATTGCTCGAAAGTTTTTTGTTTTTTTTTTAGGGTTCCCGCGGCATCTACTTTATTCCTTTTACTGTTGCAGTGATAGAATGTATGAAACTGGGCGATTTAAAAAGAAAAAAAAGAGGCTGGTGGAATCTCATAATTCTCGAAAGTTTTTGCTGAGATACATAAGCTGTGGAAGAAAAAATAATGTTTTGGGGCTTGTTGGAACTTTGCTCCATTCAACCACAAAATGCATGTATGTATATAAAGTGGTTGGAGCTTTGTTCCATTCCACCCAATCTATGAATGTGTATTAATGTATGTACATATGTATGCATGTGAAATGGTTGGGTCTTGCTGAAGCTTAGCTCCAACTACCAAAAATGTATATGGATCTGAAGTTATTGGGACTTTTGCTCCTTCTGTACGTATGAATATATGTGAAATTTGTTGAAGCTTTGCTCTACATATTCAATGTATATATGTCTGTGTTTCTGTCTGTCTGTATGTGTGTATGTATGTATGTATGCGTGTGTGTATGTATGTATTATGTATGTATGTATTTGTATATGTAATGTTACTGGAGCCTGCTTTTTTGCTCCATCCACTTTGTGTGTGTGTGTGTGTGTGTGTGTGTGTGTGTGTGTGTGTGTGTGTGCGCGTGAATTTTATCTCTTTCCTTTTCTTTCTCTTCATCCCCTAAGATTTAAAAGAGTTCAGAATTTCTCTTCATTGGGGTCACAGGGAGTATAGACCCCAATGAATCATGCTTTGTTCCCTCAGAGAAGAGTCTACTGAGTAATTACTGTAATGGCTGGCTGCCATAGGCAGCATTCCCAGTTGGTTCCTATCTGAACTGACCCCCATCAGCCCTCCTAGTGCAGATTCCTTTGGCTGCTATTAGCACTGATCCCAATTATTGATTTCACATCTCGCCACCTTCCTCAGATTAATCCTGTGTTGTCAAAACTACTTTTTGACACAGAAGATTTTTTCTTCTCTATAAAGTTGATTAACAAAAGTACACACTAAAATTCTGACCCAGGGTAGTTATTTCAAGTAATTTCTGTGAATGAATGCAATTGTGCAAGCCCATCTGCAGGAAGTTTTAGGGTACCAACACCAAGGACAACTTGAGGAACCAATACTGTGTATATTTTTAATTTGCTAACTGATTATAGTAGATACCTGATATGGTTATAAATGTTGGTGAAGAAGAATTCACAACCTAAGGGAAAGTACAACAAGAAAATAAGGACCTCTCATACAACTTTGTGGTGCCTTCTGAGCTGCTTATTACTTCATGATGTAATGCTGCTGTGAGGCTTTAGCTTTATAATTTGAAGGATTACATAGTGATCAGAACATGGAAGAGAGAAGAGGATATATAAATAACTGCTGTGAAGTGTAAAGTGTTGGCACTTCTTGAACTTAGAAGTTTTAAAAGCAGACATTTGGGGTTTGTTTGTTTTCTAACTCAAAGACTTGAATTTAACTTGCATTGATTTTTGTAGTTTGGTTTTCCAAAGAATGAATATATATATTCTGCTTATTACAGGCATTTTGACACATTTTCTCAGACAATCAAGGTCTGAAGAGCAAGATTATTTTCACCAGACTTGGACAGATTCATGATTTGGACATTGTTGGACATGGTCAGCCTAATGAATAAGCTTAAACATTCTGTTGTAATGTAGTAAATATGTCCTTCAAAATTTGCACCCCACTATACCTCTCCCGGGCATATGCCCAAATGATGCTCCAACATACAACAAAGACACATGCTTCAGTATGTTCACAGTAGCCTTATTATAATAGCCAGAAGCTGGAAAGAACCCAGATGCCCTTCAATAGAGGAATGGATACAGAAAATGTGGTACATCTACACAATGGAATATTACTCAGCTATCAAAAACAATGAGTTCAGGAAATACATAAGCAAATGAATGGGACTAGAAAAATATCATCCTGAGGAAGGTAACCCAATCACAAAAAAGCATACATACTATGCACTCACTGATAAGTGTTAGCCCAAAAGCTCGAATTAGCCAAAATACATTCTACTGATTACATGAAGTTCAAGAAGAAGGATGACCAAAGTGGGGATGCTTCAGGTCTTCTTAAAAGGAGGAACAAAAATATTCATAGGAGGGGACATGGAGACAAAGTTTGGAGGAGAGACTGAAGGAATGGCCATTCAGAGATTGCCCCACCTGGGGATCCAGCCCATATATATACACACAGCCACCAAAAGTAGATAATATCTATGAAGTCAAGAAATACATGATAACAGGAGCTTGATATAGCTGTTTTCTGAGAGACTCAGCCAGAGCATGACAATACAGAGGCAAATACTAGCAGCAAACCATTGAACTGAGAAGAGGGTCCCCATTGGCAGAGTTAGAGAAAGGATTGAAAGAGCTGAAGGGGCTCACAACCCCATAAGAACATCAATACCAACCAACCAGAGCTCCAGGGACTAAACCACTACTCAAAGACTACACATGGACAGACCCATGGCTCCAGCTGCATATGTAGCAGAAGATGGCTTTGTTGGGCACCAATAGGAGTAGAAGCCCTTGTTCCTGCCAAGGATGGACCTCCAGTGCAGGGGAATGTCAGCGGGGAGGTGGTAATGTAATTTGTTTGGGAGGGGGAACACCCTTATCGAAGAAGGGGAAAGGAATGGGGTAGTGGGCTTATGGCCGAGAAACCATGAAAGGCAATAACATTTGTAATGTAAATAAAAAATATCCAATTAAAAAAAGAAAAAATAAGAGAATTTCATATGCATGTCTACATATTCACAGCCATTTGTTACCTCTCCAACCTTTTCTAAAAAATTATCATTGCTACGTGTATGTGTGTGTGTGTGTGTGTGTGTGTGTGTGTGTGTGTGTGTGTGTGTGTGTTATTCCCAGATTGCAAGACTCCCAAAGGGACCACCAGGGACCACAACTCTGATGCAAGCACACAGAATATTTTTTCAGGCTTGAGCCTGGGTCCCAACCCTTCCTGATGGAACAGGATAGAAGGGTGGCCCAAGGTTTAGGGGGATTGGTTCTAGAAAGGTAAAAACACAAATTGGGCATGTCTAATCTTTGGCATTACATGACTGGGTAAGAGGGTAAAGGAATGTTGGCCTTTAAGCTGATTGGTTCACAGCATCTGGTCAGACCACAAAGAGGGGCCACACATTTAAAAGGAGCATCTTGACCTGGGAATGATTCATGCTTACTTAGCCCACCTCATTATTATCTGCTGGCCACACCTGTTATGTCTATTTTGCAACTACCAAGGATATCACAGTTTCCCTGAACTCAACGATGGGGGCCAAGTCACTCTGTGAAGAAGTTGGTTTACTGGAGTCTGAAAAACAAAATGGAGTTTGTTCTGCTACTCTTCATTTGAGAGTGTGTGTGTGTGTGTGTGTGTGTGTGTGTGTGTGTGTACATTTACATATATCTTTCAACACCCATTGTCCTCCCATGGTTCTTCATGTAGGTGTGAACTCCTGTCTTTTTGTTTTTGTCCTCATATGGCTGTCCATTGGTCTTGTCATTTTGCTGGTCTTAATTGGGCAGCTATATTTTTGAGATGTCATGGGGACTTTTATTAATGTCTTTTTGTTTTTGTCCTCATATGGCTGTCCATTGGTCTTGTCATTTTGCTGGTCTTAATTGGGCAGCTATATTTTTGAGATGTCATGGGGACTTTTATTATCATGTTTAGGGATATGATCTATCCATGGGCATGTCTGACCTCTGGCCCTAACCTTTTTTTCCATATTTTCTTCTCTGATTTTTTCTGAGCCTCCTATTTAAGGGTTTCATTGCAGATGCATCAGTTGGGGTTAGATCTCTCACAGTCACTTATCAGCACTTAGCTAGCTGGATCTCTTTAATTGTCTTCATCTGTTGTAAAAGGAGATATCTTTGATGAGGAATGAGGGTTACCATTACTTGTGAGTATTAAGATAGGTATTTAGGAAAAAGTTATAAATTGTATTTGTTTAGAGAACTGGCAGAAGTAGGCTGTCTTTGCCAATCTGACCTCTATAGCCACAGTTAGTTGGTTGGATAGGTGTGAAATAGCAGCTATAATTTCCCTCCTGTCAAGCAGGCCTTGAATCCAATTATATAGCAGTTGGTAACTCTAAGATATTCCAAAAGTACCGTAACTTGGCAGACAGTCTTTGTTGTAGTACATAGGCTGTAGAACTAACTATAGCTATTGATTGCTCCCCTTCCTTAAAATCTTCAGATATTATGATATCTAGCCCTTGAAGTGGAATCTTCCTATGTGCGAGGAAACCAAGGGCAATGACAACAGCCTATACCATTTTAGGTTTCTATTGGGCTTCACAGTTCAACAACTCCAAACTAGGTATTTCATCCATGGTACTAAAGTTTTGGTAGGGAATTGATGACTCCCAAGTGGATCAATATCCCCCTCACCCTAGCGGTGTAATTTATCTAAACAATATATCTATGTATACACATACACAGATATTTATATGTTAGTTGTAACTTTAGGCAAACAAAAGATTTGATTTTTGATGTTTTATCTAATATTTGATAAGTTCGACTTCAAACTTAAACAAATTTGAATGACATTTTATTCTAATGAAAGAGCCATTCGCTAAGAAGGTATTGCAATCCTAAACATAGATACGTCACATTTTGACAAATCCTTTTATAAAAGGCATTGGTTCTCTAGTCAACTTTTGGTTTGTCATTTGTGTTATTTTGTGTAGAGGGCCGCAATAACATTCGCCACCACAAGATGGCACTGGCTTCCACTGCGCCCCACGTGGAAGGCCAGGATAGCTTCCACCATTACAAGATGGCGCTGGCCTCCACCGCACCAGCCGACTTCCTTTCAGGAAGTTAACTGTGTGCGCATGTGCAAGAGTGCCTTCGTGCCAGGTCTTTGCCCACTCCGGGGCGTGCCTAATGAGATCATGGGTAAACAACCAATCAGGTGTGGATGCGCCGCGCTAGGGTGTATATAGCTGCGCCATTCTGGCGCGCGGGGCCTCTCCTTAAGATTCAATAAACATTTAGCTGTAGCAAGGATTTGTATGTCCCCGCGTGTTTTCTTGCCTGCGAGAGGTCGCGAGGGACAATTTTGTCTTAGATGCATAAAAGCTTTCAAATACATGAATTTATCATTTTTCCTATATGTACTCTTTATTTTAAATACTGACAATATAAATGAAATTTCTTAAAATAAAATAAAATTATATTACAGAAGCTAATTGGCTTCTTTAATGGCAACACATCTAATGTTCCTCAGAAAAAAACAAACTTAGACATAATGGAATACCAATTATTATGACTTTGTCTTATGTATTGACATATTTTTAGATCATTTTTGCATTCACTATCTAAAATGTTTATGTATTTATTATTATTTAGATAACATATCTTCTCAATATTTATATAACCTATTAATTTCTTTGTAACAATCTAAATGATAACACATTGTTGTATGTGATAATTTGTAGTCTTTATTATCAACCCTTACATAATTTTACTCAAGCAATGATAAATATAAGTTTATATTTATATTATGTATATAATTTTAACAGTAACATTTAGAATTTTAAGTGGAAGTATTCTATAGATGTCTACCTATATTTCCACAGAAATATTTGAGCATTTGTAACTCTTAAGAGGCAAGTCATGATTGTGCTGCTGATAGGCTCACAGTGACTAACGTGAAGTTAAATTACAATATTATTCACTGGTTAGACGAATGTACACATGTACAAGTAGCAGTCATAAAAGAAGCAGGAGGCATGGAACAAATGAGTGAGAAGAGAGTAGCATTCCTCCACACTCTCTGCTTCACTTTTTTTTTTTTCCGGAGCTGAGGACCGAACCCAGGGCCTTGCACTTGCTAGGCAAGGGCTCTACCACTGAGCTAAATCTCCAACCTCTCTGCTTCACTTCTTACCTCCAGTTTTCTGTCTTGAGGTTCTGTTCTGACTGACTTCAATGTTCAACTGTGAACTCAGGGTTGTATGATAGAATTTTAAACGATGCATAGTCAAAATTAAATATTAGATTAGAAAATTTTGACCATACCTTCCCCAAAATGTAAATTTGACATTAAATACTAAATTAGAAAAAAAAATTATAAAGTCAAGATGGGCTATTTTTTTAAAAAAATCTTCATTTACCATCAACTTTTGCATGTCATGTGTTCTTTTTTGACTCTTTTTTCTCTTTATCTATCTATGCCTATCCATATATCTACCTCATCTCTTTTGTCTATAGGGATGATTATTTGTAAGTGATAGATAAATTACCACATAAAAGTTATACCCACTGCAGAAAATTTTAATTATAAATAGAATGACTATGAAATTACACTGTGCCAAGCAAGTGAGATACGTGTATGACAAGAACTTCAAGTCTCTGAAGAAAGAAATTGAAGAAGATCTCAGAAGATGGAAAGACCTCCCATGCTCATGGATTGGCAGGATTAATACAGTAAAAATAGCAAAAGAGCAATTGATAGATTCAATGAAATCCCCATCAAAATTCCAACTCAATTCTTCATAGAGTTAGAACAATTTGCAGGCAGGTAGATCAGTGGAGTAGAACTGAAGAACCAGAAATGAACCCTTAGAGCTACAGTCATTTGATCTTTGACAAAGGAGCTAAAACCATCCATTGGAAAAAAGATAGCATTTTCAGCAAATGGTGCTGGTTCAACTGGAAGTCAGCATGTAGAAGAATGCAAATCGACCCATCCCAATCACCCTGTACAAAGCTAAAGTCCAAGTGGATAAAGGACTTCAAAATCAAACCAAACCCCATAAGAAAAACAGTGCCAACCAAGCAGAGTTCCCAGGGACTAAACCACTACCCAAACACTATACATGGACTGACCCATGGTTCCAGCTGCATATGTAGCAGAGGATGGCCTGTTGGGCACCAATGGAAGGAGAGGCCTTGGTCCTGTGAAGGTTGAAACCCCAGTGTAGGGGACTGTCAAGGGAGTGGAAAGAGGGGAGTGGATATGGAGGGGAACACCCTTATAGAAGAAGAAGGGGATGGAGCTTATGTCCTGGAAACCGGGTAAGGGAATAACATTTGAAATGTAAATAAAAATATACAATAAAAGAAATTACACTGTGAATCTAAATTTTGTCATTTTTATATGAACTTTGTTTTGCTAAGTTAAAATTGATTTATCTTTTGAAGAAACTGTCAAATATGATTATTGACAAGCATAGATTTTTCAGTTTTAAGATTTTGATTTAATGTTTTAAAACTTTTTCAGTATAATATTTACCATGTGTATTTACTTGTTTATGCATGTTTTTTACAGTGCTAGCTGGCTCACTTAATCAGACAATATTTTGAGATATTAAATGGTGTAGTTTCTTCTAAAGGTCATGCTAACAAAGGTACAGCAAGGCAGCTTTTAATACGTTTTACCACAGAGTAATTTTATTTGTTCCTTAGATTATCTCTCTTCTTCCTACATGTATTTTACTGTTCATCAATTTCTATTTTTTGTTTACATATTAAGAAAATATCTGTTTGAAACTATTTTGCTTCAATAAATATTAATGAACTTGTTTTAAACACTTCTTTATCCAGATTTTTATATTCAGTAAAATAGAAAGCATGTTCTCTTTGTAACTAGCATTGTATAAATATTCATAAGGCCTCAACATGAAAAGAAGATTAAGAAAACCCACAAAATTTCTATTTGTTTCTTCCAGCTAACCATTTTCCGCTGTTTTGGCATAACAGGCAACGTCAATCAAAATGCTTCCCTTGTGAACTGGCAACATTTACTGTCTTTATTCATCAGATTTAGCCCTGACCTTGAGTTTTTCAGGAGCTTACTTCAATATAGCTGCACAACATTTTCATGAAATTGAATAAAATATTGCATTCATGTACAGATGATTACCTAGCTTTGAATTTCAGGTTTCTTCATTTCTGTTTGCTTTTCCAGAGAAGAATAAAATGTGGTCTACATCGTTTATATGTCTGACATATCTCCATGTACATATTGTTGATATGCTGAAAGGGAAAATATTTTAGCAGCAACCTTACATAATTTCTCTTTTATGTTTGTCAATATAATATGGAAATCTACATGTTGATAAGTCTGAATGAACCCTGAAGTGTGATATAAAACCACTAAGAGCAATGAAAGAATTGAACCAAGGTTAAATTAGCAGTATACTTTAAATATCAATAGTATTTCATCTATGTACAGAAATTTGTATATAATAATAATTAGCAAACTTATAATTAATAGAATATATTACTAACCTTTAGAAGATATGGCTGAGTTTCACATGGTTAGCTTGCTCAAAGGCACATACTAATAATTAGTTTTTCATAACTATTATAATAAATGACCATATATTCAGTAACTTGAAATAAAATACATATTTTCATATCTTTCAGGTGAGTTAGTTTGAAGCAAAACTGATTGGAACACAAAGCTGCCATCCTACGTGTTAATTTTAATGGAACTTCTTCTTTGTACCTTTCCTATCCCATAGAGGTACCTATCTTCTTTAGCTCCTTCTATTGTCAAAGTAGGTGGTGGGTTTTGGTTGTTTCTCACATAGAAGCATTTGCATGCTAATCTGCATACTTTTTCTTTTATCTATACGAATCCTAATCCTATACTGAAATGATCTGGTCTAACCTTTGCCACAAAGTAAGCTGCTGAGCCACTCTGCTTCTATACAGTACCTTATTCATCTTTAGAAACACATTTATAGCTACCAGAACATATGCATCCCTGAGGGGCTATTACTTTGTCTGTTTTAACTGGCTGGAATAATTGAGAACTACATTAAGTATTTGGAAAGCCGATATTTCCTTCACTATGCTTGTCTGATTATTAAATAACAGTGTTAAGGGTTCATTAAAAGTTGTATCACTAATGTAATCATTGTTTTGTATAAATTCTTAACACCTGGGGATGGTTTAGAAAGAAAGAATGGAGATATTTTATTGGCAATTATGCTCAGGAATTTTGATAAATTAAGACATAGAAAGACTTTGCTCTCTTTGCTACTTGGTAACGATCATGACTGATACCACAGACACAGGCTTTGACAACAAATGTTTGAAGTATCAGGTCACGTCTAAAATATCCAAACAAATAACAACAAACAAACAAAACCCCACAAAACGGAATTTATGGATTCATATTTCTAACAGGCAGTAGAAATTTGTGTAAGAAAATTTACCTGACAGAGAAGTCACATGCTGAGTTCTAGAACAACTGATCAGTGTAAAAGTTCCCAGGAGCATTAGCAAGCAGTATTTCCATTTTCTTTGTGACTGACTCCCTTCTGCCTGGTGCAGCATAAGTTTTGTTCAAGGAAATTGGTAAAAAGAATATATTTGAAACCTAAAAAGTCTAAGGTGACCAGCAGTTGGCACCAGAAACACTATTATAGACAGACAAGTGGATGGGATTGATACAATTTAAAAGTTCACTAGAAAGGGACTTCAGTGAATTAATTTGGCAAATACAGTTTTAACGCATATTAGAGGAAGATGGTGTGTGAAGTGTACAAAGGTGTGAAACAAAGACAGTTCAAGTCCTCAGACTCACTTCGGCATGGACCTTGAGTCTTGACCTGGGTCTGAGTTCAGAGGAAAGATGGACTTAGAAATTTAGCTGTGGAAGCCAACTGAATGTCAAAGTTAGAACTGGATATCTGTACCTATCTCTATGTTTGTCTTTCATTTATATTTCTCTTTTATGATGTGTCAGAAAAATCCAAGTACTCTTTTCACTGAGGTTGTCTAAGAACTTTGCTTCAGCACTTTATCGTTGAGCACACAGTGACTAAAATGTCATCCTAAAAATAGAAAGCCACTGTTGTGATAAAAAATGAAAAAAAAAGCACACTCCATTTCATGTGTACCCCGTCAGTCACACTCTCTCTAGTTCTGGCTCCAGTGGGCCATTGGAACTTGGGCTAATTTATCTCAGCGGCTCCACACTGCCTCTGAGTACTCTCTGACCCAGGCAGGGTCACTGCCATTTCAGTTTCATACAGAGACTGCCTACCTTGTGACTCTCTTAATGTCGACTCTATTCACATTTCCAGCATCTACCCCCTGCACTCAGTGGCCGCTACCCTCTTGTAACTCTCTGCCGTTGTTCTGCTTACATTCCCAACATCTGTTCCCTAAATAGTTATGGTATAAACTCCCAACAACCCATTAAAATCAAGACTCAACACACTACAACGCAACAATCAGATTTATATGTTAATTTCTCAATCCACAACACATCCACACAATAAACTTACAACCAGTTGATAAGAAAGTAAACCGCCCACCTAGATAAGATAAATTTGCTTATAGATATCCATCCCAAATACCTTGGCAATTCAAGACCACTTGGATGTGGTCATCCTTTTCTGTCTCCATCTTTATTCTCCTTCCTTCTCCTTCTCTCCAGCCTTACAAAACTTTTGTCCCTACCTTATATTTTAATTGTCCAATCATAGCCTTGACCTAACTTGTGCCAGTCCTCATCTGCACTTAGACATCAACCTACAAGCCATGATAGGCTGTTTGGGTTTTTTGGTCCTCTGGGTAATCATAGCAACTTTTTTGCTGTTGTTATTTTTATTAATTAACTAATTAATTAATTGTTGTGTGTAAGGATGGTTGGTCTGTATATAAATTTGTGGAATTCATGCATGTCTGGTGCACAAAACGATCAGAAGAGGGTGTCAGATCCCTTGATACTGAATTTATGGACAATTGTGAGCCACCAGTTGTTTGCTGGAATTTAATCCAGATCCTCTGCAAGAGTAGTCAGTGATGTTTTTACTGAGCCATCTCTCCATCCCTAAAACATTTGAAATTAGCTCATTAGAGAGTGTGCCAATATCTCACTGCTTGTTGATCAGCAGTACTATCTCTAAGCCATTATAATAATGATTCACTATGGCTTGTTTTGAAAATAAATATAGTTGAAAAATTAAGAACTCATTATTCTACACCGAAGAGTCGAAGCCTGACAGTTATCACTTTATTTCTATCTCATGTATGTGGATATTTATGTATACATTCTTTTATTGGTTTTGATAGCACCTTAACTAAGCATTAAAACAATACAGATAAAGTAAACATGATTCTGAGAAGAGTAATAAATCAGTATACAATTACATCCCTGAAGGCTGAAACCTTCAAGTTGAGGTTTGTTGAAAATCATGAAGAGAGATGTTGTAAAACGTGAGACAAAAATCTAATTGATACATTTTAAAGGTGCTGAGAGTAGCAATCATAACAAATTTAAGTTCATTAATCTTCAGTAAAATATAAATCACAACAAAAACTAGATATTACTGAATTCCAACAGCTGAAAAGAAGAAAATGAGAATGTTAGGCATTTATGGGGACAAGGAACAACAGACCCTTTATGTATTTGTATTAAATTGGCATGATAACTTTAAAATATATTTGCCTTGTGTAAACTTAGTCTTTGAGGTATGTGATGAAATAAACCCCAGAAGGTCTATATATCTGAATTCTGCTGTTACGTCTTAAAAAGCCTCTAGAGACCACCGAAGACAAATGACCTGGTAAAGGTCAAACTCTTCAGGTTTCAAAAGGAGGTAATGCGGTTTGACAGGATCCTTCCATGCAAACCCAACTTCCCAAGTAGTTTTCTTTAGCCTGAAAACTAGATGCCACTATTTATTGCTGGAAAGAGAATCATGACTGCTTGATCTTGCCTTTATTTCTGGAAAGCAGTTAGATCTTTTAAATAATTTGCTGTCAAATTAAATTGCATTGAGTTTATCTGGGAAACCAAACTGAGGAAAGATCTAGGGATCCAAGAAACTGTGATTCATTGTGGAAAGGGGGGGGGGTCTTTGGAATCATCATTCCTAATAAGCTCTGAAGTTTTGCACTGATGTATAGTGAAGGATTTCATAGGCCACTCTGTATAAAAGTATCAACCTATGGGGCTTTTTATTCATGGACTTTAATGCATGTAATGATCAATTAATTATATTTACAACATTAGAGACCATAGTGCTATGTTGATTTAATGAAAATATAAGATATAATTAAAATTGATATATAACAAAAACTAGAAATATTTAGCTGTAGTCAAGAGAAAACTTTTCCATATTCTAGATAAATGAATTTTTACAGCCTAGATAAATGAATTTTATCTCGTCTTCTTGATTCTATAAGTTACTCATTTAAAATATTTATTTGGAACTGATCTTATTTGAGAACAAATAATTATCCATGAATGCATAATTGATAATCAGAAATCCCTGACCAGTTTATTTCCAATTAGTGGCACTTTATTAATTTTTCAGTTGATCTTGTAATTTCTTTGCAGAAAAAATATGCTCAAATTAGAGAATCTTCTAAAACACTCAGAAAAAGCCAAGACAATTTAGCAAAAATAGAACTTTCATTTGATCTTAATGCATTTCTTAGGTTATATATTCCAGGTAAATTATATTCCTATAAAGTAGATAATGTCAGCATTCTCTCTACTTTATAGCATATTTTAAGATATTTTCCTTCAAGTTTACAGTTAGATGTTGACTGAATGAATACTAAAAAAGGAAAGAGGAAATATATGTGCTAAGGGGTCATTTTCTTCCCATTCTAACCATCCTGAGTTAAATTTTTCAATAAGTATAACCAACTTAATGATAAATTTTAAATGTTTCTTTAGTATGTCCCATATACCAGATAAATTTTCTAATGTCCTGCACATTATTTTCATTGGCTTACAGATTTTGTCATTCTCAGTTCTTTAATATACTTGTTACTATCTCTCAGGAACACAACACAAAACTTTAAACAGAGGAACATAGTGAGTTAATATAGCTGCAGACAAATAAGGGAGTGGGAACTTTTCCACAAATGATATAAGAAAAAACATTGCTGATCATGGAACTGACAAGACATTGATACCCGAAATGCAAATATCATCTAAGCTCATTAGTAAATACAGAACCAAGAGATATTCAATAGAAATGGGAGAAGACTTGAATAAACATTAGTCAAGACAAGAAATGGCCATCAAATACACAAGAGATCCTGGAATTTACTAACTGCCACCAGCATCATTAATGCCTCTCCCACGTGTCCAAATACAATGGCATCAGTATGTCAAAGAGGTGTGTGCACTGCCAAGTTCACAGATGTATCATTGACTGTAGGCAAAAAGTGTATGTAGCTATCAGCCAATGAGTGGTTGAGCAAATGAAACATGCTAATACAAATGCAAAGCAATTTTGCAGTTAAAAAGTTCAATTTGCTTACAATGTGGTCTGGCAATTTGCTAAGTGAAATAAACCAACTAAAGATAGATGAGTACAGTTTGATTCTTTCTACGTAAAAGTTCAGTCATCATCATACTCAGAACAAGAAAGAAGCATGCTGGTACTAATATTCTTTGGGGAAAATTGCTGTGCTGCTCTTCAGTTAATGTGTAGTTTCAGTAGCAACAAGAAAACCCAGAGAGTTGCTAGCCAGTAATGGACATATGATCCACAGAGCTGCCCAGCAAATCTAACAATCTTCCAGTTAGGAAACCTCATGTAAGCTTCTCTCATAGTAAAGAAGCAGATGAGGTCTTGACAAAGTTATGTGAACAGAGAGAAGAATCAGATTCCAATGGCTTTGGGTCATCACTGTTTCCTGAATTAGTGTTACCAAACTGCTTCAAAGGAAAGGGAAATGAAAAGATGTGGAAATCCAGAATTGGGAATAAAGGAAGATATTAATGCAGAAGGGTAGAAACTTTTTGTATATTTGTTTAATTATACACATGAGAGAAAGGTCAAAGCAAGATTATCAATGTAAAGCTAAAAGATAGTTTGAATTTTTTTGTTTTTTCTTTTTATTAACTTGAGTATTTCTTATATACATTTCGAGTGTTTTTCCCTTTCCCGGTATCCGGGCAAACATCCCCCTCCCCCCTCCCCTTCCTTATGGGTGTTCCCCTCCCAACCCTCCCACCATTGCCGCCCTCCCCCCACCAGTCTAGTTCACTGGGGGTTCAGTCTTAGCAGGACCCAGGGCTTCCCCTTCCACTGGTGCTCTTACTAGGATATTCATTGCTACCTATGAGGTCAGAGTCCAGGGTCAGTCCATGTATAGTCTTTAGGTAGTGGCTTAGTCCCTGGAAGCTCTGGTTGCTTGGCATTGTTGTACATATGGGGTCTCAAGCCCCTTCAAGCTCTTCCAGTTCTTTCTCTGATTCCTTCAACGGGGGTCCTA
Organism: Rattus norvegicus; assembly: GCF_021556685.1. NCBI lineage: Eukaryota > Metazoa > Chordata > Mammalia > Rodentia > Muridae > Rattus > Rattus norvegicus. The sequence goes on from NC_141547.1 coordinate 105,460,517, forward strand.
TTCTCAGTTCAGTGGTTTGCTGCTGGCATTCGCCTCTGTATTTGCTGTATTCAGGCTGTGTCTCTCAGGAGCGATCTACATCCGGCTCCTGTCGGTCTGCACTTCTTTGCTTCATCCATCTTGTCTAATTGGGTGGCTGTATATGTATGGGCCACATGTGGGGCAGGCTCTGAATGGGTGTTCCTTCAGTCTCTGTTTTAATCTTTGCCTCTCTCTTCCCTGCCAAGGTATTCCTGTTCCCCGTTTAGAGAAGGAGTGAAGCATTCACATTTTGATCATCCGTCTTGAGTTTCATTTGTTCTAGGCATCTAGGGTAATTCAAGCATTTGGGCTAATAGCCACTTATCAGTGAGTGCATACCATGTATGTCTTTCTGTGATTGGGTTAGCTCACTCAGGATGATATTTTCCAGTTCCAAACATTTGCCTACGAATTTCATAAAGCCGTTGTTTTTGAAAGCTGAGTAATATTCCATTGTGTAGATGTACCACATTTTCTGTATCCATTCCTCTGCTGAAGGGCATCTGGGTTCTTTCCAGCTTCTGGCTATTATAAATAAGGCAGCGATGAACATAGTGGAGCATGTGTCTTTTTTATATGTTGGGGCATATTTTGGGTATATGCCCAAGAGAGGAATAGCTGGATCCTCAGGCAGTTCAATGTCCAATTTTCTGAGGATCCTCCAGACTGATTTCCAGAATGGTTGTACCAGTTTGCAATCCCACCAACAATGGAGGAGTGTTCCTCTTCCTCCACATCCTCGCCAGCATCTGTTGTCCCCTGAGTTCTTGATCTTAGCAATTCTCACTGTTGTGAGGTGAAATCTCAGGGTTGTTTTGATTTGCATTTCCCTTATGACTAAAGATGTTGAACATTTCTTTAGGTGTTTCTCAGCCATTTGGCATTCCTCAGCTGTGAATTCTTTGTTTAGCTCTGAACCCCATTTTTTAATAGGGTTATTTGTTTCCCTGCGGTCTAACTTCTTGAGTTCTTTGTATATTTTGGATATAAGGCCTCTATCTGTTGTAGGATTGGTAAAGATGTTTTCCCAATCTGTTGGTTGCCGTTTTGTCCTAACCACAGTGTCCTTTGCCTTACAGAAGCTTTGCAGTTTTATGAGATCCCATTTGTCGATTCTTGATCTTAGAGCGTAAGCCATTGGTGTTTTGTTTAGGAAATTTTTTCCAGTGCCCATGTGTTCCAGATGCTTCCCTAGTTTTTCTTCTATTAGTTTGAGTGTGTCTGGTTTGATGTGGAGGTCCTTGATCCACTTGGACTTAAGCTTTGTACAGGGTGATAAGCATGGATCGATCTGCATTCTTCTACATGTTGACCTCCAGTTGAACCAGCACCATTTGCTGAAAATGCTATCTTTTTTCCAATGGATGGTTTTGGCTCCTTTGTCAAAAATCAAGTGACCATAGGTGTGTGGGTTCATTTCTGGGTCTTCAATTCTATTCCATTGGTCTATCTGTCTGTCTCTGTACCAATACCATGCAGTTTTTATCACTATTGCTCTGTAATACTGCTTGAGTTCAGGGATAGTGATTCCCCCTGAAGTCCTTTTATTGTTGAGGATAGCTTTAGCTATCCTGGGTTTTTTGTTATTCCAGATGAATTTGCAAATTGTTCTGTCTAAATCTTTGAAGAATTGGATTGGTATTTTGATGGGGATTGCATTGAATCTGTAGATTGCTTTTGGTAAAATGGCCATTTTTACTATATTAATCCTGCCAATCCATGAGCATGGGAGATCTTTCCATCTTCTGAGGTCTTCTTCAATTTCCTTCTTCAGTGTCTTGAAGTTCTTATTGTACAGATCTTTTTCTTGCTTGGTTAAAGTCACACTGAGGTACTTTATATTATTTGGGTCTATTATGAAGGGTGTCGATTCCCTAATTTCTTTCTCGGCTTGTTTCTCTTTTGTGTAGAGGAAGGCTACTGATTTATTTGAGTTAATTTTATACCCAGCCACTTTGCTGAAGTTGTTTATCAGCTTTAGTAGTTCTCTGGTGGAACTTTTGGGATCACTTAAATATACTATCATATCATCTGCAAATAGTGATATTTTGACTTCTTCTTTTCCGATCTGTATCCCCTTGACCTCCTTTTGTTGTCTGATTGCTCTGGCTACAACTTCAAGAACTATATTGAATAAGTAGGGAGAGAGTGGGCAGCCTTGTCTAGTCCCTGATTTTAGTGGGATTGCTTCAAGTTTCTCTCCATTTAGCTTAATGTTAGCAACTGGTTTGCTGTATATGGCTTTTACTATGTTCAGGTATGGGCCTTGAATTCCTATTCTTTCCAGGACTTTTATCATGAAAGGGTGTTGAATTTTGTCAAATGCTTTCTCAGCGTCTAATGAAATGATCATGTGGTTTTGTTCTTTCAGTTTGTTTATATAATGGATCACGTTGATGGTTTTCCGTATATTAAACCATCCCTGCATGCCTGGGATGAAGCCTACTTGGTCATGTTGGATGATTGTTTTGATGTGCTCTTGGATTCGGTTTGCCAGAATTTTGTTGAGTATTTTTGCGTCGATATTCATAAGGGAAATTGGTCTGAAGTTCTCTTTCTTTGTTGTGTCTTTGTGTGGTTTAGGTATAAGAGTGATTGTGCCTTCGTAGAAGGTATTCGGTAGTGATCCATCTGTTTCAATTTTGTGGAATAGTTTGGATAATATTGGTATGAGGTCTTCTATGAAGGTTTGATAGAATTCTGCACTAAACCTGTCTGGACCTGGGCTCTTTTTGGTTGGGAAACCTTTAATGGCTGCTTCTATTTCCTTAGGAGTTATGGGGTTGTTTACCCGGTTTATCTGTTCCTGATTTAACTTCGGTACCTGGTATCTGTCTAGGAAATTGTCCATTTCCTGCAGATTTTCAAGTTTTGTTGAATATAGGTTTTTATAGTAAGATCTGATGATTTTTTGAATTTCCTCTGAATCTGTTGTTATGTCTCCATTTCATTTCTGATTTTGTTAATTTGGACGCACTCTCTGTGTCCTCTCATTATTCTGGCTAAGGGTTTATCTATCTTGTTGATTTTCTCAAAGAACCAACTTTTGGTTCTGTTGATTCTTTCCATGGTCCTTTTTGTTTCTACTTGGTTGATTTCTGCTCTGAGTTTGATTATTTCCTGCCTTCTACTCCTCCTGGGTGTATTTGCTTCTTTTTGTTCTAGAGCTTTTAGGTGTTCTGTCAAGCTGCTGACATATGCTCTTTCCTGTTTCTTTCTGCAGGCACTCAGCGCTATGAGTTTTCCTCTTAGCACAGCTTTCATTGTGTCCCATAAGTTTGGGTATGTTGTACCTTCATTTTCATTAAATTCTAAAAAGTTTTTAATTTCTTTCTTTATTTCTTCCTTGACCAGGTTATCATTGAGTAGAGCATTGTTCAATTTCCACGTATATGTGGGCATTCTTCCCTTATTGTTATTGAAGACCAGTTTTAGCCTGTGGTGGTCTGATAGCACGCATGGGATTATTTCTATCTTTCTGTACCTGTTGAGGCCCGTTTTTTGACCAATTATATAGTCAATTTTGGAGAAAGTACCATGAGGAGTGAGAAGAAGGTATATCCTTTTGCTTTAGGATAGAATGTTCTATAAATATCTGTTAAGTCCATTTGGCTCATGACTTCTCTTAGTCTGTCTACATCTCTGTTTAATTTCTGTTTCCATGATCTGTCCATTGATGAGAGTGGGGTTTTGAAATCTCCCACTATTATTGTGTGAGGTGCAATGTGTGTTTTGAGCTTTAGTAAGGTTTCTTTTACATATGTAGGTGCCCTTGTATTTGGGGCATAGATATTTAGGATTGAGAGTTCATCTTGGTGGATTTTTCCTTTGATGAATATGAAGTGTCCTTCCTTATCTTTTTTGATGACTTTTAATTGAAAACTGATTTTATTTGATATTAGAATGGCTACTCCAGCTTGCTTCTTCTGACCATTTGCTTGGAAAATTGTTTTCCAGCCTTTTACTCTGAGGTAATGTCTGTCTTTGTCTCTGAGGTGTGTTTCCTGTAGGCAGCAGAATGCAGGGTCCTCGTTGCGTATCCAGTTTGTTAATCTATTTCTTTTTATTGGGGAGTTGAGGCCATTGATGTTGAGAGATATTAAGGAATAGTGATTATTGCTTCCTGTTATATTCATATTTGGATGTGAGGTTATGTTTGTGTGCTTTCATTCTCTTTGTTTTGTTGCCAAGACGATTAGTTTCTTGCTTCTTCTAGGGTATAGCTTGCCTCCTTATGTTGGGCTTTACCATTTATTATCCTTTGTAGTGCTGGATTTGTAGAAAGATATTGTGTAAATTTGGTTTTGTCATGGAATATCTTGGTTTCTCCATCAATGTTAATTGAGAGTTTTGCAGGATACAGTATCCTGGGCTGGCATTTGTGTTCTCTTAGGGTCTGTATGACATCAGTCCGGGATCTTCTGGCCTTCATAGTTTCTGGCGAGAAGTCTGGTGTGATTCTGATAGGTCTGCCTTATATGTTACTTGACCTTTTTCCCTTACTGCTTTTAATATTCTTTCTTTATTTGTGCATTTGGTGTTTTGACTATTATGTGACGGGAGGTGTTTCTTTCTGGTCCAATCTATTTGGAGTTCTGTAGGCTTCTTGTATGCCTATGGGTATCTCTTTTTTTTAGATTAGTGAAGTTTTCTTCTACGATTTTGTTGAAGATATTTACTGGTCCTTTGAGCTGGGAGTCTTCACTCTCTTCTATACATATTATCCTTAGGTTTGATCTTCTCATTGAGTCCTGGATTTCCTGTATGTTTTGGACCAGTAGCTTTTTCCGCTTTACATTATCTTTGACAGTTGAATCAATGATTTCTTTTTTTTTTTTTTTTTTTTTTTTATTAACTTGAGTATTTCTTATATACATTTCGAGTGTTATTCCCTTTCCCGGTTTCCGGGCAAACATCCCCCTCCCCCCTCCCCTTCCTTATGGGTGTTCCCCTCCCAACCCTCCCACCATTGCCACCCTCCCCCCATAGACTAGTTCACTGGGGGTTCAGTCTTAGCAGAACCCAGGGCTTCCCCTTCCACTGGTGCTCTTACTAGGATATTCATTGCTACCTGTGGGGTCAGAGTCCAGGGTCAGTCCATGTATAGTCTTTAGGTAGTGGCTTAGTCCCTGGAAGCTCTGGTTGCTTGGCATTGTTGTACTTTTGGGGTCTCGAGCCCCTTCAAGCTCTTCCAGTTCTTTCTCTGATTCCTTCAATAGGGGACCTATTCTCAGTTCAGTGGTTTGCTGCTGGCATTCGCCTCTGTATTTGCTGTATTCTGGCTGTGTCTCTCAGGAGCGATCTACATCCGGCTCCTGTCGGTCTGCACTTCTTTGCTTCATCCATCTAGTCCAATTGGGTGGCTGTATATGTATGGGCCAAATGTGGGACAGGCTCTGAATGGGTGTTCCTTCAGTCTCTGTTTTAATCTTTGCCTCTCCCTTCCCTGCCAAGGGTATTCTTTTTCCACATTTAAAGAAGGAGTGAAGCATTCACATTTTGATCATCCGTCTTGAGTTTCGTTTGTTCTAGGGATCTAGGGTAATTCAAGCATTTGGGCTAATAGCCACTTATCAATGAGTGCATACCATGTATGTCTTTCTGTGATTGGGTTAGTTCACTCAGGATGATATTTTCCAGTTCCAACCATTTGCCTACGAATTTCATAAACTCGTTGTTTTTGATAGCTGAGTAGTATTCCATTGTGTAGATGTACCACATTTTCTGTATCCATTCCTCTGTTGAAGGGCATCTGGGTTCTTTCCATTTTCTGGCTATTATAAATAAGGCTGCGATGAACATAGTGGAGCACGTGTCTCTTTTATATGTTGAGGCATCTTTTGGGTATATGCCCAAGAGAGGTATAGCTGGATCCTCAGGCAGTTCAATGTCCAATTTTCTGAGGAACCTCCAGACTGATTTCCAGAATGGTTGTACCAGTCTGCAATCCCACCAACAATGGAGGAGTGTTCCTCTTTCTCCACAACCTCGCCAGCATCTGCTGTCACCTGAGTTTTTGATCTTAGCCAATCACACTGTTGTGAGGTGAAATCTCAGGGTTGTTTTGATTTGCATTTCCCTTATGACTAAAGATGTTGAACATTTCTTTAGGTGTTTCTCAGCCATTCGGCATTCCTCAGCTGTGAATTCTTTGTTTAGCTCTGAACCCCATTTTTTAATAGGGTTATTTGTTTCCCTGCGGTCTAACTTCTTGAGTTCTTTGTATATTTTGGATATAAGGCCTCTATCTGTTGTAGGGTTGGTAAAGATCTTTTCCCAATCTGTTGGTTGCCGTTTTGTCCTAACCACAGTGTCCTTTGCCTTACAGAAGCTTTGCAGTTTTATGAGATCCCATTTGTCAATTCTTGATCTTAGAGCATAAGCCATTGGTGTTTTGTTCAGGAAATTTTTTCCAGTGCCCATGTGTTCCAGATGCTTCCCTAGTTTTTCTTCTATTAGTTTGAGTGTGTCTGGTTTGATGTGGAGGTCCTTGATCCACTTCGACTTAAGCTTTGTACAGGGTGATAAGCATGGATCGATCTGCATTCTTCTACATGTTGCCCTCCAGTTGAACCAGCACCATTTGCTGAAAATGCTATCTTTTTTCCATTGGATGGTTTTGGCTCCTTTGTCAAAAATCAAGTGACCATAGGTGTGTGGGTTCATTTCTGGGTCTTCAATTCTATTCCATTGGTCTATCTGTCTGTCTCTGTACCAATACCATGCAGTTTTTATCACTATTGCTCTGTAATACTGCTTGAGTTCAGGGATAGTGATTCCCCCTGAAGTCCTTTTATTGTTGAGGATAGCTTTAGCTATCCTGGGTTTTTTGTTATTCCAGATGAATTTGCAAATTGTTCTGTCTAACTCTTTGAAGAATTGGATTGGTATTTTGATGGGGATTGCATTGAATCTGTAGATTGCTTTTGGTAAAATGGCCATTTTTACTATATTAATCCTGCCAATCCATGAGCATGGGAGATCTTTCCATCTTCTGAGGTCTTCTTCAATTTCTTTCTTCAGTGTCTTGAAGTTCTTATTGTACAGATCTTTTACTTGCTTGGTTAAAGTCACACCGAGGTACTTTATATTATTTGGGTCTATTATGAAGGGTGTCGTTTCCGTAATTTCTTTCTCGGCTTGTTTCTCTTTTGTATAGAGGAAGGCAACTGATTTATTTGAGTTAATTTTATACCCAGCCACTTTGCTGAAGTTGTTTATCAGCTTTAGTAGTTCTCTGGTGGAACTTTTGGGATCACTTAAATATACTATCATATCATCTGCAAATAGTGATATTTTGACCTCTTCTTTTCCGATCTGTATCCCTTTGATCTCCTTTTGTTGTCTGATTGCTCTGGCTAGAACTTCAAGAACTATATTGAATAAGTAGGGAGAGAGTGGGCAGCCTTGTCTAGTCCCTGATTTTAGTGGGATTGCTTCAAGTTTCTCTCCATTTAGTTTAATGTTAGCAACTGGTTTGCTGTATATGGCTTTTACTATGTTTATGTATGGGCCTTGAATTCCTATTCTTTCCAGGACTTTTATCATGAAGGGGTGTTGAATTTTGTCAAATGCTTTCTCAGCATCTAATGAAATGATCATGTGGTTCTGTTCTTTCAGTTTGTTTATATAATGGATCACGTTGATGGTTTTCCGTATATTAAACCATCCCTGCATGCCTGGGATGAAGCCTACTTGATCATGGTGGATGATTGTTTTGATGTGCTCTTGAATTCGGTTTGCCAGAATTTTATTGAGTATTTTTGCGTCGATATTCATAAGGGAAATTGGTCTGAAGTTCTCTTTCTTTGTTGTGTCTTTGTGTGGTTTAGGTATAAGAGTAATTGTAGATTCGTAGAAGGAATTCGGTAGGGCTCCATCTGTTTCAATTTTGTGGAATAGTTTGGATAATATTGGTATGAGGTCTTCTATGAAGGTTTGATAGAATTCTGCACTAAACCCATCTGGACCTGGGCTCTTTTTGGTTGGGAGACCTTTAATGACTGCTTCTATTTCCTTAGGAGTTATGGGGTTGTTTAACTGGTTTATCTGTTCCTGATTTAACTTTGATACCTGGTATCTGTCTAGGAAATAGTCCATTTCCTGAAGATTTTCAAATTTTGTTGAATATAGGTTTTTATAGTAAGATCTGATGATTTTTTGAATTTCCTCTGAATCTGTAGTTATGTCTCCCTTTTCATTTCTGATTTTGTTAATTTGGACGCACTCTCTGTGTCCTCTCGTTAGTCTGGCTAAGGGTTTATCTATCTTGTTGATTTTCTCAAAGAACCAACTTTTGGTCCTGTTGATTCTTTCTATGGTCCTTTTTGTTTCTACTTGGTTGATTTCAGCTCTGAGTTTGATTATTTCCTGCCTTCTACTCCTCCTGGGTGTATTTGCTTCTTTTTGTTCTAGAGCTTTTAGGTGTGCTGTCAAGCTGCTGACATATGCTCTTTCCTGTTTCTTTCTGCAGGCACTCAGCGCTATGAGTTTTCCTCTTAGCACAGCTTTCATTGTGTCCCATAAGTTTGAGTATGTTGTATCTTCATTTTCATTAAATTCTAAAAAGTTTTTAATTTCTTTCTTTATTTCTTCCTTGACCAGGTTATCATTGAGTAGAGCATTGTTCAATTTCCACGTATATGTGGGCATTCTTCCCTTATTGTTATTGAAGACCAGTTTTAGGCCGTGGTGGTCCGATAGCACGCATGGGATTATTTCTATCTTTCTGTACCTGTTGAGGCCCGTTTTTTGACCAATTATATGGTCAATTTTGGAGAAAGTACCATGAGGAGCTGAGAAGAAGGTATATCCTTTTGCTTTAGGATAGAATGTTCTATAAATATCCGTTAAGTCCATTTGGCTCATGACTTCTCTTAGTCTGTCGACATCACTGTTTAATTTCTGTTTCCATGATCTGTCCATTGATGAGAGTGGGGTGTTGAAATCTCCCACTATTATTGTGTGAGGTGCAATGTGTGTTTTGAGCTTTAGTAAGGTTTCTTTTACATATGTAGGTGCCCTTGTATTTGGGGCATAGATATTTAGGATTGAGAGTTCATCTTGGTGGATTTTTCCTTTGATGAATATGAAGTGTCCTTCCTTATCTTTTTTGATGACTTTTAGTTGGAAATTGATTTTATTTGATATTAGAATGGCTACTCCAGCTTGCTTCTTCTGACCATTTGCTTGGAAAGTTGTTTTCCAGCCTTTCACTCTGAGGTAGTGTCTGTCTTTGTCTCTGAGGTGTGTTTCCTGTAGGCAGCAGAATGCAGGGTCCTCGTTGCGTATCCAGTTTGTTAATCTATGTCTTTTTATTGGGGAGTTGAGCTATTGATATTGAGAGATATTAAGGAATAGTGATTATTGTTTCCCTTTATATTCATATTTGGATGTGAGGTTATGTTTGTGTGCTTTCATTCTCTTTGTTTTGTTGCCAAGACGATTAGTTTCTTGCTTCTTCTAGGGTATAGCTTGCCTCCTTATGTTGGGCTTTACCATTTATTATCCTTTGTAGTGCTGGATTTGTAGAAAGATATTGTGTAAATTTGGTTTTGTCATGGAATATCTTGGTTTCTCCATCAATGTTAATTGAGAGTTTTGCTGGATACAGTAACCTGGGCTGGCATTTGTGTTCTCTTAGGGTCTGTATGACATCAGTCCAGGATCTTCTGGCCTTCATAGTTTCTGGCGAGAAGTCTGGTGTGATTCTGATAGGTCTCCCTTTATATGTTACTTGACCTTTTTCCCTTACTGCTTTTAATATTCTTTCTTTATTTTGTGCGTGTGGTGTTTTGACAATTATGTGACGGGAGGTGTTTCTTTTCTGGTCCAATCTATTTGGAGTTCTGTAGGCTTCTTGTATGCCTATGGGTATCTTTTTTTTTAGGTTAGGGAAGTTTTCTTCTATGATTTTGTTGAAGATATTTACTGGTCCTTTGAGCTGGGAGTCTTCACTCTCTTCTATACCTATTATCCTTAGGTTTGATCTTCTCATTGAGTCCTGGATTTCCTGTATGTTTTGGACCAGTAGCTTTTTCCGCTTTACATTATCTTTGACACATGAGTCAATGATTTCTATGGAATCTTCCGCTCCTGAGATTCTCTCTTCCATCTCTTGTATTCTGTTGGTGAAGCTTGTATCTACAGCTCCTTGTCTCTTCTTTTGGTTTTCTATATCCAGGGTTGTTTCCATGTGTTCTTTCTTGATTGCTTCTATTTCCATTTTTAATTCCTTCATCTGTTTGATTGTGTTTTCCTGGAATTCTTTCAGGGATTTTTGCCATTCCTCTCTGTAGGCCTCTACTTGTTTATTAATGATTTCCTGTGTTTCCCTAAGTGTGTTCATGTCTTTCTTGAAGTCCTCCAGCATCATGATCAAATATGATTTTGAAACTAGATCTTGCTTTTCTGGTGTGTTTGGATATTCCATGTTTGTTTTGGCGGGAGAATTGGGCTCCGATGATGGCATGCAGTCTTGGTTTCTGTTGCTTGGGTTCCTGCGCTTGCCTCTCGCCATCAGATTATCTCTAGTGTTACTTTGTTCTGCTATTTCTGACAGTGGCTAGACTGACCTATAAGCCTGTGTGTCAGGAGTGCTGTAGACCTGTTTTCCTCTCTTTCAGTCAGTTATGGGGACAGTGTGTTCTGCTTTCCGGCGTGTAGTTTTTCCTCTCTACAGGTCTTCAGCTGTTCTTGTGGGCCTGTGTCTTGAGTTCACCAGGCAGCTTTCTTGCAGCAGAAAATTTGGTCTTACCTGTGGTCCCGAGGCTCAAGTTCGCTCGTGGGGTGCTGCCCAGGGGCTCTCTGCAGCAGCAGCAACCAGGAAGACCTGTGCCGCCCCTTCAGGGAGCTTCAGTGCACTAGGGTTCCAGATGGTCTTTGGCTTTTTCCTCTGGCGTCCGAGATGTGTGTGCAGGGAGCAGTCTCTTCTGGTTTCCCAGGCTTGTCTGCCTCTCTGAAGGTTTAGCTCTCCCTCCCACGGGATTTGGGTGCAGAGAACTGTTTATCCGGTCTGTTTCTTTCAGGTTCCGGCGGCGGTGTCTCAGGAGCAGAAGTCCTGCCGCTCCTGGGCCCTCCCCCACGGGAGCCCAGAGGCCTTATACAGTTTCCTCTTGGGCCAGGGATGTGGGCAGGGGTGAGCAGTGTTGGTGGTCTCTTCCGCTCTGCAGCCTCAGGAGTGCCCACCTGACCAGGCGGTTGGGTCTCTCTCTCACCGGGTCTGGGAGCAGAGAGCTGCTGCGGGCCGGGATCCGCGGGTGTGGGACTTCCGGTAAACACAGACCGTGCCTCCTAGAGAAATTCTGCTTCCGTGTCCCAAGCTCACCAGGCAGCTTTCTTGCAGCAGAAAATTTGGTCTTACCTGTGGTCCCGAGGCTCAGGTTCGCTCGTGGGGTGCTGCCCAGGGGCTCTCTGCAGCGGCAGCAACCAGGGAGACCTGTGCTGCCCCTTCCGGGAGCTTCAGTGCACCAGGGTTCCAGATGGTCTTTGGCTTTTTCCTCTGGCGTCCGAGATGTGTGTGCAGGGAGCAGTCTCTTCTGGTTTCCCAGGCTTGTCTGCCTCTCTGAAGGTTTAGCTCTCCCTCCCACGGGATTTGGGTGCAGAGAACTGTTTATCCGGTCTGTTTCCGAATCAATGATTTCTATGGAATCTTCTGCTCCTGAGATTCTCTCTTCCATCTCTTGTATTCTGTTGGTGAAGCTTGTATCTACAGCTCCTTGTCTCTTCTTTTGGTTTTCTATATCCAGGGTTGTTTCCATGTGTTCTTTCTTGATTGCTTCTATTTCCATTTTTAATTCCTTCAACTTTTGATTGTGTTTTCCTGGAATTCTTTCAGGGATTTTTGCGATTCCTCTCTGTAGGCTTCTACTTGTTTATTAATGTTTTCCTGTGTTTCCCTAAGGGAGTTCTTCACGTCTTTCTTGAAGTCCTCCAGCATCATGATCAAATATGATTTTGAAACTAGATCTTGCTTTTCTGGTGTGTTTGTATATTCCATGTTTGTTTTGGTGGGAGAATTGGGCTCCGATGATGCCATGTAGTCTTGGTTTCTGTTGCTTGGGTTCCTGTGCTTGCCTCTCGCCATCAGATTATCTCTAGTGTTACTTTGTTCTGCTATTTCTGACAGTGGCTAGACTGTCCTATAAGCCTGTGTGTCAGGAGTGCTGTAGACCTGTTTTCCTCTCTTTCAGTCAGTTATGGGGACAGAGTGTTCTGCTTTCGGGTGTGTAGTTTTTCCTCTCTACAGGTCTTCAGCTGTTCCTGTGGGCCTGTGTCTTGAGTTCACCAGGCAGCTTTCTTGCAGCAGAAAAGTTGGTCTTACCTGTGGTCCCGAGGCTCAAGTTCGCTCGTGGGGTGCTGCCAACGGGCTCTCTGCAGCGGCAGCAACCAGGAAGACCTGTGCCGCCCCTTCCGGGAGCTTTAGTGCACCAGGGTTCCAGATGGCCTTTGGTGTTTTCCTCTGGAGTCCAAGATGTATGTACAGAGAGCAGTCTCTTCTGGTTTCCCAGGCTTGTCTGCCTCTCTGAAGGTTTAGCTCTCCCTCCCACGGGATTTGGGTGCAGAGAACTGTTTATCCGGTCTGTTTCCTTCAGGTTCTGGTGGTGTCTCAGGCAGGGGTCCTGCCGCTCCTGTGCCCTCCCCCACGGGAACCCAGAGGCCTTATACAGTTTCCTCTTGGGCCAGGGATGTGGGCAGGGGTGGGTAGTGTTGGTGGTCTCTTCTGCTCTGCAGCCTCATGAGTGCCCACCTGACCAGGCGGTGAGGTCTCTTTCCCACCGATAGTTTGAATTTTATCTTCCGCAAAAGCAAGGAGCTTTGAAATGAGTTTTAAAATGTTTAAGTTTTGTGTTAGCACTTACATCTAATAAATATACGGGTTTTCATTGTATTTTAGAATAATATTCAACTAGGTTTTAAAGCAAGGTGTTGGAAAATGCTAACCTTAATATATGTTAAATATTTATGTCCATACATATATTTATATGAGTATATTTATGTGGTGACTATATATATTTGGCTTAGTATAAACACTTATAAAATATTTCTCTTACATGAAAATATCATATATATTTTAAGATCAATAACATAGGTCAGTGATACAAACTTTTCTAGCGAGTTTCAAGATATTGAATTTATTCTATGGCACTAAATAAAAGAAGGTTTTCGTAATAAAAAGAGTGCAGGGGTTGGGGATTTAGCTCAGTGGTAGAGTGTTTGCCTAGCAAGCGCAACGTCCTGTGTTCGGTCCCCAGCTCTGACAAAAAAAAAAAAAAAACAAAAAACAAAAAACAAACAAACAAACAAACAAAAAAACAAAGAGTGCAAATAAGTACTTAAAATGTTAATATAGGTGCCTCGCCACTGTATGAACATTCTGTTTCACAAGTCTTGTATTTTCTGAAGTAGCTTATTGCAGAAGGCAGATCCATGAGGAAAGATCAGGTAAGACCGTACTAATATTAAGTGGGCCTTTCGAAGTTTCTGCAAAGAAAACCAACAACTGTTGCTGATTCAATTTGCTCTGAACTGGACTGCTGATATCTTGGCAGAGATTGGAATCACCCCAAAGAACTACTTCTGAACAGGTTCACATCCCTTTGTTGTATTTACCATGTTTTTCCCCCCACATTTAGATCATGGGCTAGAAGTGGGGGGATCAACGCACTTGAGAACTCCTATTAAAACTAAGTTTTTAAAAAACATCTAAGCTTACAGAAGTGTAAAGCAATTTTTCTAAATTTGGGAAAATACAAGGCTGTCCACACTCTATCTCTTCAATTCAGTACTAGCTAGATCAATAAAACAACTAAAGTAGATCACGAGAATACAAGTTGGAAAGGAAGAGGTAAGAGTATCAGTATTCGAAGATAATATGAAAGTATGCATACATTGTAGGAGGAACGGCAGAGTTATCTCTGCATTAAAACCAGGGGCCTTGTAGTCGCCAAAGCATCTCCTGTAGGATGACCTATCTGAGGACCGCCTGGGAGACCAAGGACTGCTGACATAGACAATGCCAGCCAATCAGGAACTACTGTTTAGAAGAGATGTTTCTTGGGACCAGTATGACATGTGTAGAGGGCATTAAAGAAGCTTTGCAGCAGCGTTCAGACGAGTTTGGTGCAGAGTTTCTCATCTGCTCCCAGAGTCTGTGCCTTTGATTCCGTGCCACCTCACCTCCAAACCCCAAGGGTAAGTAGGGTTGGGCAGTGGGCAGTCGAAGGCTGCATCTGGCGCAAAATGCAGATGGACTAGATTATCTTTGTTTTGTGGCTGCTTGTGAACCTCCTTTTCTGGGTCTCGTTTTTGTCTGTTGCTGCAAGGACTGTGCTTGTGGTTTCGTTGTTTTCTGTTACTGTAAGGACTGTGCTCGTGGTTCGACCTGATCTGCTCTGGTCTTTTTCTCTTCCAGGGGTGTTGTCGTGCCCTCTTGATTACATCTTCTGTGAGTTGGCCCCTTAGTATTTTATGTTATGGGGGTCCCAAGAAGGTGGGGGCATGGACCTCATTTCTGTTTTCAGTGGTTGTTTTGCTTTGGTTTGGTTTTTTGGTTTTATTGTGTTTTTTTGTTTGTTTGTTTGTTTGTTTGTTTGTTTGTTTGTTTTTTGGTTTTTGTCTGTTCATCCCGGTGACTATCATACTCTCACTTTTGGTCTTGGTTCGAGGGTGAGTGTGAGGTGGCCATCTTTTCTACCTTCTTTGTTTTTTGTTTTTCTACTGACCCTGGCAACCAACATACTTTTGCTTTTGGTCTCAGTTCAAGGGGGAATGTGTGAACATCTTTTTTGTCTTCTTTGACTTTGTCCCTTTGTCTCTATGAGCTACTTTACTTTTGGCTTAGATTCATTCCAGTACCTAACATGGGGGCATGTTTAGGTATGTGGCTTTTGAGCTATACCTGAGGGGGACCCTGCTTAATATGAGGCTTTTTTGCCTTGTCTGTCATATCTGTTTGTCATTTGCTCTCATCAGTATGTATTCCTCATCCATCCCATCGAGGAACCCCAGATTAGGGAACTCAAAAGCCTTCTGTTTCCACATGGTCTCAAGATTAAAACTCATGACCTGGATCACTTTTGGGAGGAGGCCACTATTTTGGTCCGCTGGATATCACTGGAAAACAAATGGGACACATAAGGTCACATTCTAAATTACCTAGTACATTTGCAGAAGGAAACGAGAGAACTGATGCCCTGATTATGGCTGTCGACGTAGAATTGCTAGAGCAAGCCAGATGTTGCACCAGCAATTTCACGTTTCCCCTCAGAATGTACATAAATGGTTGCTCAAATTGCCCATTTTGCAATGTAAACATCTTACAAGGCCCTGTGCAATGAATGCCCTTCTTGCATCATTGGGGCCCCTTGGCAGATCAGGAGTTAACCCTAGAGACGTACTCCCCAGTTCAATCTGGCAAAAGGACATCATCCATTACCCAGCATTTGGTAATCTTAGGTATGTACATGCTGTGGTACTTACTTGCTCTACCTTTGTATGCACGGTGGGTGGCCATGGCAGGTCAAAAGGCTTTCATGCTATTAAGACCATGAAATCAGCAGTGCTGGTAATTGGAGTACTTTGGGCACTCAAGACTTACAATAGATCTGCTTACTCATCTTAGCAGTTCAGTGCCTTTTTATCCTCATGGAGGATTAGTCACTCCTTTGGGATAACCCATAATTTTCAAGACCAAGCAATTGTAGAAAGAGCAAACCTCTTCTTGAAAGAAGCACTTGCTCCTGTCACCTCCCAAAAATCCAAGAGATCAACACCTATCATCAGCAGAAAGTTCCATGTGAAATTTCTCTTTGAGGAGAGAGGGCTAAGCCCTGTTTACAAACATTGGGAAATTTTGTCAAGGGATTATCCCCTCCTGTTAGATGGATGAACCCAATAACCTCTCAATGGCAGTCATCAAGCTCAGCTTCTGACAAGGGAGTGAGATAATGTTTTTGTTTTCTCCCAGTATGCATGTGTGCCAATATGAGTACCCACAAAAAGTACTTGCTTGGTCATGGACCGGGGGTTATGAAGAAGCCAGAAGACCAGGAACAAGAGACATAATATACATACAGTTTTTATTAATTTTTCTTCAGCCTGAGAGTGCTAATGAGCTCTGGGCTTTGGTGTTCCTGCCCTCTGTTCTTTTACCTGTGGCAGTTAACTACCCAGCCTACCCTGCTATTTTCTCTTCCAATGTGAGTTTGGGTTTGCCCTTCTTGGACTTTGTCACTACCACACGGCCATTAGAAGGCACCTTGCCCATGGAGAAAATTCTCTTCTTTACTACAAATGTCTCTTCAGACTGCCCTTGTATCTAATTACACAATATAACCACAGGGGACTTTCATGACAATATAACCTATGGCACCACGTTAGGTATGGGACTTCAAGTTCCCCTTACTAATTACAAATCCTCAAAAGATGTCTCAAGCATATCATGCCCAAGGGTCCCTCAAATGCCCACTTTCGTGGGATTTCCTATCCACTGGGAGGACTGCTAGGCTATATTAGGTACAATATTCACTGTGGGCTACCTGATACTGTCATCTTACCTCACACTTGGCATGTAGAGGTTTACTTCACACGATGCTTCCAGTATTACTCCCTATGTTAACAGGGATCCATGATATTCCAATATGACCCTATTATGAGCAATTGGGATTTATGGCCCCTCCAATTGTCTTGATTCATGCCTCCTTATTCTCCTAGTAGGTGGCCATCTCTTTAATGGGACATATTTCCATATAAGCCTGTGAGTGATAATGTGGATTGGGGTGACCTCTGTGAATGTCACCATTAGCAGTCAGCTTGGCTGGAAAGCCACCCTAGTCTGTGTCCAAACTCCTGTTCCCTTTCTGGTCACTAATACCTCCATTGTCAGAAACAGCCTTAACCACTATAATGAAAAATGTCTCCTGACTGATTAATGCATGGGGCATTTAGCAACTGCTATCCTGATGAGGGAACAAGCCACCATTTGGATGCCTGTGGTAAACACTACACATTTTCATGCTATTAATTTTATGGTCCAGACTCACTTACAACTCCTACACTGGGGAAAGGGGGGGTTGGTACTACAGCTGCCATCATTGCAGGCATTGCTGGGTCACCAACAGCTGCTGTTGCCTTGACCCAGACAGCCACTATGGCAGAGACCTCTATGTGGTAATCGCTAAGTCTGCTGAAACTCTACAGGCACAGGAGGTACTAAACCAACATCTTTATCAAGCAACATTTTACAGCAACAGATTATCTCACTGGCAGAAGAGTTAGCCCTTATTAGGGCCATCTCTCTATTGGCATGTGGCTCCAGGCTTCACTCAATCTACCCAACCCCTTACCAGGTACATAACACCACTCAAGCCCAACAACTATTGGCTCAATATCTTAAAGGTCAGACAAAGTTCTTAACTATTCTGTGCTGTTAAGTGAGAACATAGCCAACCTCAATGTGAACAGGGTATCTGTGCTCTGCCTAGAGGCCAGATTCTTGGGAAAGGTGTGGGGCAATATATTAAGCTATTGTGCATAGCTACTTATGCTACAATTTGAGGAATTGTCATACTAATGATTATTTTGTTTAAGTATCTCACACAGGATATCTCCAGGCAGCACTCCATAAATAAGGTGAGCCCCCAGGTGCTGATGGCTCTCAAAAATCCCAATTGTACCCCCGCAACTCCCCAAGGAAGTGATCAAAGATTGGATGACAGAGATCTGTGATGCCAACATATAAGCTTTTCCTCATCTCCCCCTTGTGTGGCATGCTCTTGGAGTGCTATCTCTTTGAGGGTTGGTAGTCAATGATGGGTAAGATCTTGGAAAACAGGACAGCCTAAGACATGCATAGCCTAGCATATTAGGTATCCTCCCAGGTGGGGTCAACAATGTTGAGGCAATAACACCTAGCTCCTACTAGGCTTTAAAAATCTAAAAACAAAAGAGTGGAATTGTAGAAAGAATTGTACGGTTAGCTCTACGTAAACACTGGTGGCTGTACAACTGCAAAGCCATCTCCTGTAGGGGGACCTAATTAAAGAATGCCTGAGAGACCAAGGATTGCAGACACAGACAATGCTAGCCAATTGGGAACAGCTATTTAGAAGACATGCTTTTTTAGGCCCCCATGGGGCACAGGTCGGGGTATTGAAGCAGCTTGCAGCAGTGTTCAGATGAGTTTGCTGCAGAGTTTCTCACATGTTCCCAGAATCTATAGCATTGATTTTGTGGCAACTCATCTCCAACTCCCAAGAGTGAGTAGGATCCGGCAGTAGGTGGTTCAGGGCACAGTGTTTCCTGATAGAAATTTGGGGGTCAAAATTACAGCTGATGAACTCTTCCAGTAGAGTGGCTGGATACAAAATTAACTAAAAAAATTTATTCATACAAATTCTTTATACAAATGATAAATGGACTGAGAAAATAACAAGGGAAATAACACCCTTTGCAATAGCCACACATATTATAAAATATCTTGGTGTAACTAACCAATCAACTGAAAGAACTGTATGAGAAGAACTTCGAGTTTCAGCAGAAAAAAATTAAAGAAGACATAAGAAGTTGGAAAGATCTTCCAACCTCATGGGATCAGTAGGATTACAATTGTAAAACTGGTCATCTTACCAAAAGCAATCTACAGACTCAATGCAGTTCCCCTCAGAATCTTTATAGACACAATTCTTTATAGACCTTAAAAAAACATTTCTCAATTTCATATGTAAAAACAAAAAACTGCAGAATATCTAAAAAGAAATCCTGAACAATAAAATAATTTCTGGAGGTATCACCATCCCTCACTTCAGGCTGTTTCTCAGAGTAATAGTAATTAAAAACTGCAATGTATTGATATAGAAAGAGACAGGTGGATCAGAACAATCAAGTAGAAGACCCAGAAATAAACCCACCTACATACAGACACTTGATTTTTGGCAAAGAAGCTAAAACCATATCATTGAACGGGGAAAGCATCTTCAACAGATTTGATGTCTCCATGTAGACGGATACAAATAGATCAATATTTATAACCCTATGCCAAACTCAAGTTCAAGTGGATCAAAGACCTCAACATAAAACTGATACACTACATCTAATAGAAGAGAAAGTGGGAAATAGACTTGAGCACATTGGTAAAAGAGACAACTTCCTGAAGAGATCCCAAATAGCTCAGGCAGTAAGATCAATAATTAATAAAAGGTACCTCATGAAACTGGAAAACTTAAGTAAGAAGGGGAGGGGATTGAAGGAAGGCCTGGGTGAGAAAAGGGACTGGAAGGAAGGGATTAGGGATATAACAGGATGTAAAGGGAATAACTAAATGGATTAATGAAAAAATTCTATTTAAAATTCACTGGTTAATTTGGCCTTTTCCTACAAATAATTTTTCTAATATGCTTTTTAAATTTATTGACTCATTCGTACATTTATGCTATTATGGACTCATCTCTTTCTATTTCATTTTTCTTTTCACTTATTTATTACTACATCAATGCTTACTGTAGTTTTAAATGTGTTCTTTGAATTGGCTCTTGTATTCATTCAGGATGCCCCATCTCTTTTTGTGTATGACCTAATGCATTGCCAAGACAAGGTGTTATCCTGTTGTCCACTTTTCTGTTCTAGTTCTGACATCAGACCTAATTCTATATATTGTGGATGATCATGCTATATATCCCAGAGCCCCAGAGCCCCAGAGCCCCAGAGCTCCACAGCCCCAGAGCCCCAACCTCAGAGCTCCAGAGCCCCAGAGGACAAGAGAGGATAAGTGACAAGGAGGGCTCAAGGAGGGACATATGGATCTCTCTGGGAAAGGGACATGGGATAGATGTTTGTTGGTGGTTTGGGGAAGGATAGGAATGGGAACAGGAGAGATAAGGTACAGGAATGGGGGGGGGGTGGAAATAAACAGTACAGAGAGATACGTGGAATTGGAGGGTATTTGGGGGGGGTAAGGTAGAAACACAGTGCAAATGAAAGTCTGTGGACTCTAAGAATATTCTATGTTCAGTTGATACCCCTGGGAGACCTGCTTCTTTCTGAAATAAAAGGGAAGAGGTTTAGTTCTCGAGAGGAGAGGAGGTAAAGTGTAGGTACTAGGAGGAGAGGAGGATGGAGAAACTGAAGACAGGATATAACATATGAAAGAAGAATGAATAAGTTAATTAAAATTTAAAAGGCCAAAAACTTCTTTTAAGTGAATGTTATATTTAAAGGAGACACGTGTCTTCATTAAGTCAGGATCACATGGAAACATTGCTGAACTGAAACTCTCAAGGCTGTATAAAAGAAACAATCTAGTATATTTTTGCTTTGCTCCTAATCTTATAACCCTGGTAAGTGAAAAAAAGTAAAATATTTTTACACAATTGAAGTATACTTGTCAAAATTGAATTACTTATTGTACTAATAAATTTTAATAGTTAATTTGACAAAACCTAGTATCTCTTGATTGAGGAATGGTCTAGATTGGGTTAGCCTTTGAGTGTGTCTGAACAGACCTGTACTAAGTACAAAAAGATATATAGAAACAGCCCATTTTGGGTGGCACCACTCCCTAGGCCAGGGACCATGAACTATAAAACAGAGAGGTAAATGTTGATAGGCAAGCAATGAGGCAGCACTGTTTCATTTGTTTCTCATTATTGTTCACTGTGGATGTGATGTAACCATTCACCCTCCTACCTCTGTATTTTCCTTACAGTGATGCACTACATCCTAGAATCATAAGCTAAAATAAGTCACTTCCTCTCCTAAGTTGCCTTTGGGTAGAATATTTTATTATGGTAACTGACATGAAACTAGATCATAGAGAAAGCAAATAAGTAATATGTAACTTAAAATTTTGACACAAATATTCCTCATTTATTTGCTATTTCTTTGAATTCTTCTTCTATTTTGACATATCACAGTGGTCAAACAGTTTCTTTTCTAGAAGGATACCTAACATCAAAATTTATAAAAATATGCTGGTATTATCTTAATGGAGAATTGTCATATATTGTTGGCCTTGTATGCTCAGTGCTTCCTCTGAGTCCATGAGGACCTCTAAAGAGGACTTGGCATCTGAAATGGCAGGGCTCAGACTGAGCACTGACGTGAAGCTTTTATTGGCCAAATCACAAAGTTAAGGATGGAAAGGCATTGTTACTATTAATTAAGACACCAACATCCACATTTCAAATGTGAGCCAGGGCACTTGTATAGCCATATCAAATGGAGACTGAGCATTGACAACTATTTAAGCTTTAGTATTGTATTTTTTATATTAATTTCCCATTAACTATAAATATTAAGGTGTAAGATACAAAAAATAGAAAATTAAAGCATAAGATATTTTGCTCTAGAATTTTCATCAATGTTTTTATGACAGTAGTGAAATATTTACAGTGGTTTCCAAATTTATGGGCTTTTTTTTAATTATTGTCTAGCATGATATAGCTCTTAAGTTATTTTTTCCTCTTGACTTTAGTCAGAATTTAAATCAACTCAATGAAAACACTGATAATTTGTTTTTGTAACTGCCTACAATTTTAATAGTAAAAGATCAAGATAGTGGAAAATAACCATTTAATAAACGCAATTTATTTACTAGCCAACAATTTTATAATACAAATTCTTTAGAAATAATAAAATGAAGCCTTAGTTGTTTTCACATGCCTTCACAGTAGACACATATTTAAAACCAAATAGGACACAATAAGAACAAAAAATGTCATATAATGAAAATATCTAACACTCATACAAATGAATAATATTTTAGTATTGTGTAGAGGGGAAAGGAAAGAAAAAGCTTATTGAGTTTATGAAAACAGTCTCTCAAAGATACTCCAGAGAGAAAATAGATGAACTCTAGTCAGAGTACTCTTCCTTAGGGGGACCATTCAATGATTTCTGGAACTGCTCTATCTATAGTCTAAAATACAAATGTAAGAAAATGCGACAAAGTGAAAATTTACATATTCATACATAAGTTATGTCACAGGAAAGGACAAGGCCAAGATGAGCCCTTTTGTCTTGGATCCTAAATAGTGTATTTGATTGATATGAAAAGGTAGTAGAGGTGAGGAAGTAAAAGAGTTGATACAAAAAAAAAGGAACAGAAATGCATGTACTTTGCGCTCCATGTGGTTTATGGCATGTGTGCACAGTTCCTAGTTCGGTGAGGATCTAAAAGTTGAATACTCAGGGAACAGTGAGAATGCCCTGCTTTTCCTGGTCCCAGATTTTGCATGATTAACACTCATATCCAAACGAGGAACTCAGTGAGGGAAGACACATAAGAAAAGAAAGAAGGAACAACCTAAAGGGATGCCTGGTGAACAAAGCCAGAGCAGATTGTTCAACAGCATAACTAATAATTGGGCTAAAATGAAATAAAATATACTCACCAATGTAAACAAGCACATTAACCAATTATTTGGAGAGAATGGATATGTGATCCTTAGAATTGGAAGACTGAAGGAAAGAATAGAAACACCAACGGAAGGACAGACTGACCACTAGGCTTTGGTGTTCATTATGAGAGTCATGGGTAAAGGCAATGTACATGTTTAAGTGAAATTTTACTCAATTATACAGTAGAACAGAATCATAGCATATGATAAGAAAATCAGCACTGCAGTAAGCTTTCAAATAAAAAAAGATTCAGAAAAGTCAAATATTTCATATTTTTTGTCAAATGCTAAAGAATTAAGCTTATACACATATGTATATGAGGTTTATTCTTTTGTGTCTATGCGCATGTGCATATATATGTATGTGTCTTTCCTTTATGTCAACATATAGAAGGGGCATTCCATTACTGCAATAACTTTAACTATCTGATGCAGATTAGACTTACCCAGCTTTAACTTCCCCAGTGTCTTTGCAGTATAAAGGGAATGCCTCAGTAGTTTCCCAGGTTTGTCACGTGGAGAGCCCATGTTCCATAATGAGACAGTGACAATTATGCTGAGTCAAATAGTTTTCTTTTCCTGTATTGGAACTAAGGAAATTACTAGATGTAAAAAATTACTAATGTAAAACCAGAGCCAACATTTATAAACAAATATAGTTCAATGTTTTGTTCACATTAAAAAGTATTCATCATTTGAATGCTCATTTAATTAATTTTCTAAAGCTTGTTTGGGTTATAAATATTAAGCCATATACTGTGTAAATATACCAATTTTTTAAAAGGATGTCAGATTTTATATTTGCATTTTCTTTGCTTCTAAGATGTAAGCCATTAGTGCAGAAATTCGTATTTGGAACATAATCAAGATTTATTTTATTTATAATTTGTCTTTTCTTCTCTTTTCTTGCTGTGTTCGTTTTTAGGGAATTTTTGTTATTGTTTTTGTGTTTTCTTTGTGAGATGGAGTTTTTCTTGGTGTCCCTTGCTCTCCTTGAACTGGCTATAATATCATGCTGGTTTCTAATGCAGAGAGATCTTACCATCTGTCTCATGAGTGATGGAATTCAATGTGTGCCACCACCACCTAGCTAAAATATGGAACTACGGCTGGTCTCAAACTCATAATTTCCTGCCTTCCCCTCCTTTAGCAAATCTTACAGGCATGCAATCACAACCAGCTATATATCTCAATTCTTTTTTATATTTTTAACAACTATGGACTTCATTAAATTCATACCATTTTATGCCTTGAGTTATTTAATGAAATTATTAAATGTTTTCTTCAAAGTACAACTATGGTGGTTTGAATATGCTTGGCCCAGGGAGTGGCACTTTTAGGAGGTGTGGCCTTGTCAGAGTAAGTGTATCATTTTGGGGGTGGGCAATGAGATCCTCCTCCTAATCACATGGGAGCCAATCTTCTCTTAGGGGTATTCAGATAAAGATATAGAACTCTTAGCTCCTCCTGTGCCATGCCTGTCTGACGCCTGCCATGCTCCCACCTTAATGATAATCAACTGAACCTCTGAACCTGTAAGCCACCTCCAATTAAATGTCTTTATAAGAGTTGCCTTGCTCATGGTTTCTATTCACAGCAGTAAAACTCTAACAAAGACAAAAAGTTGGTACCAGGGACTGGAGTATGGCTGGAATAGGCCTGACCATGCTTTTGTTTTGAAGAATGTAGATTTTGGGACTTTGGATTTGGAAATCACTAAATTGCTTTAAGTAGAGCTTAATGGGCCATACTAGTGGGAATGTGGGAAAATTTCTTGCTGAGAGTGATTTGAACTAGGCAGACATTGCTACAGATATTTTAGTAGGGCAGAGTTTCATTGTATGGTCTAGAGACTGTTTTTGTTGTATTTTGGTGAATAATGTGACTGCTTCTTGCCCTTGTCTGAAGAGTTTATGTGAGGCTAAGGTAAAGAAATTTATAATAATTGCCTTGACAAAAGAAGTCTCAAGAAAGCCCAGCAATGACTTTCTTCTCTATTTCTTCTCAGAAAAACAGTTTGATCAAGCACAACAAGCTTAATAAAATACAAAATATATGGTTCAAGTAATAATAAATGGATACCATGAAGCGAAATAGAACTGAAAGATGTGTTCAAGGAGATAAAGAGATTGAGGGAGTGGTGATTTCAGGGCAAGATCCTACCCAACTAAGCTTACTTTTTGTGTTTTCAGTTGAACAAGCAATATTTTGGACTTTTATTCTGTAATAAACTTCAATCTAGAAATGGAGGGCACACTGGGGATCCAGATATTGAGGCTAGAAGACACTGGCTTTTGATACATATCTTGAGGAATCATGGTCGTGGAAAGCTTGGGCCCAAGCATGGTGGTATACATCTTTAATCCCTGAAGATCATGTATGAAGCCCAGACAATGAACAAGAAGCTGTGAAGTTGAAGTTGCCTTGGAGATAACAAGATGTTAGAGATGTCAGGGCTATTGATATGTGCTGAGGAAAGCTGGTAACAGAGAGTACAATCAGCTGACGGGAAAGACATTTGTTGTAGTCAACAATGATGAAGAAGTTGGAGATCTGAAGACAGCATTCCCCCCCACACACACACACACCAGGACTGATGACTAAACCCAGGGCCTTATGCTTGCTAGACAAGCACTCTACCACTAAGCTAAATCCCCACGCCCGTGAAGACAGCTTTGACATGAGGCATGGGGATACCGGTTTGCTGGTTAGAGTTTGCCGAGCTGTCTTTTGGCCTTGCTTTGGTACAGTATTTCTTACCATGACAGTTTAGTGATTGCATGAATCTCAGAATAGACTTTGAACTTTGGTTATAGATTATGGGATTTCTGAAGTTGTACTAAACATATTTTGCATAATGGTATGCCTCAGTATAGATTTGTGTGTTTGAAAAATCCTATGAAGGGCACAGAGAGGAATGTGTTGGTTTGAATATGTTTGACCCAGAGAGTGGCATTATTAGAAGCTATGGCCTTATTGTAGTAGGTGTGACCTTTTTGGAAGAAGTGGATCAAGAAGTGGTATTAGTCAATGCGACCCTCCTATTAACTATATGGGAGATGCTGTTCTTCTAGTGGTATTCAGATGAACATATAAAACTCTTAGCTCTTCCTGTACTATGTCTAACTGGAAGCTGCCATGGTTTCACCTCGATGATAATAGACTGAACCTCTGAACCTGTAAGCCAGCCCCAATTAAATGTTGCCATAAAAAGAGTTCCTTTGGTCATGGTTTCTGTTCACAGCAGTAAAACTCTATCTAAGACAACAGTTTATGGGCATTATATTAAAAAATTAAAGTAAAATATAGAAAACACTATCATCCTACACTTGAAACTTTTTAGATAAAAATTGTGTCATATAGTTTAGAAAGTAAATCAAATAGATGTTTTGATTAGCACTGAAGCAACTTTATTGTTTATATAAGCTAGTTGAGAAAGGGGTCTAATATATCTGGTCAGCTTTAGGAATTTTCTGAGACTTTTGAGTAGTTTACTACTCGAGCTTTATTAATGTGAGCTGTATTAAGCCTCACATTAGAACTTATTGATTTTTATGGAATTTTTCATAAAAATTTGAAAAGTTTCGCCCCTGGCTTTTTTGAATATGTCCAATTTTAACGACCATCTACTTAAGATGTGAGGAAATTGCTATATAGGAATGGGAAGATCTACCTGCTCTGTAACATCTCCTTGGTGATTTTCCTGATGCTCTAGTATCAGTGTTATTAAAACAGTGCTTGTCACATGGAGAAAAGGAAAGTTCTTGAATAAGATGTCTTGTTATCTCCATTTCCCTTCTGGAAACATTTCAAGTTTTAATATTCAAGTCCAGTGCTTGAGACCATGCTACAAAAGTTCACAGAACTACTGTTTTGCCCTCTACTGCCTTACTCCAGCATAGTGTGACTTAATCCTCCGTGACAGGGATATCATTCATACTTTAATTTAAAAGTCTATTTAAAGGCTTTTTTATACAATTGTAAATGTAGGTGACAAGGAATGAAGTTTAGCCAAATATGATTATCTACAATACCTCACATTTCTAAGAGACAATAGTATTTATATAAAGCTGTGTTTTATATATTTTACAATTCATAAAACATCTTCTAAGCATTCATAAGATGTAGACATTAGCATATTTATTTTATGAAAATTGGATATGAAGATGAGATTTGTTGATGAGGGTAATCTACTAATTAATGAGTCAGAGTTCACATAACCTTTGTTTTGCTTTCTTGAGAACATAGCAAGTAGGCTAAATTTTCTGAAAAGCAAAAAGTTCTAGGAAAACATGAGTTAAGAAACCGTTTGTTATCTCCATGCTTGATAATAAGTAACTAAAGAGAATGGTGGGATCAATAAATATGACAACAATTAACTTTGTTTTACTTATGTAAATGAGACCCTATTCTCTATTCACACCTCACCATGCTCAAGTGAATTAACAGTAATAGTGTGGGAACATCTTGTGCATGAGTACTTCCCTTGACTTTCAGAGAGAGAAAAAGCAATGGGAAGGATGTAAACACATGGACATGGTCAGGGAGTTGTGATACTTGAAATACATGGATTTAAGTAGCTTGTTTCATGTGTGGACTTGATGTAGGATGAGTTGTATATGTGACCTAAATTGAATCTGAAGGAAAATTGTCCAGAATTCTCGTTGCTACATTTCTAAAGTCTGGGGCCATGAAAAATGTTATCCAACAGAAGTTTTTATCCCAAAGTCATTAACAAAATAGCAAATGTTAAGAGGTTGATGGAGTAACAAGAAAGAAAACAATCAAAAGCAATATAACATTCTTGGAGCTCAGGCCATGTAGATTTTAGTTAAGAGGTATTTCTAGTGATACCTATCAGTAAGGCTCATTCTACACATCAGATACTCACAGATGGCTATTCTTAGCTCTAGGAAGCTTCTTAATCCCTCTGCATCTTTCTTTAAGAAAATACAAACATTGAGAATAATCTATGAATTTACTGTATTAATTTGAGACTTTGGGGTGAAGTATATAAACTTTCTGAATTATTCTGGTAAATCATTTTTAAATGAAACAGACTCAGTTGCCAAAGTTAACACTAATTAAAACGTATTTAACCATCTCTTTGATATAACACAAAGTTGCTTACTTGCCTTCTTTCTCTGATAAGTAGATTTTTTTATTTTCGTTTCTTTTTTGTTTTGTTTTAGCTTAAGAAGATTTAGAAAATATCACATTGGCATCTATTTCATTGCTGTAATATGTCAGTACAGTTAGACTAACTGAAACTAAATATTCCTGTTGAAATCCTCTGGATAATTATCTACAATGATATGACAGGAGACCTTTCGCTGCTGATATGAACTACACTGATTAATTAGTAATTGAATCTGCCAAGCAAACCTGATGTAGCAGCTTTGGAGACAGTGGCTTTCTCCATCTTTCAAGGCGAATTATTCTGTCTGCCTACACAGAGCAATAGGATAATATGTATTATGGATTATCTTTCAGCGAAGAAGGTACTTAAAGGCCAGATGTGTGTAAAAATAGCTTATACGATGTTAAGAGAGTACCAGGCTTTGCACAGCAGTATCTCAAAACTGTAATCTAAATGTTTCTCATTAGTTTTAGTCATGTAGCTAAAATTGAAATGGAGTAAAACAGACTCTGAACTTAAATTAACTTATTCTAAGTTAAATATAATGGTAAGCAAAGAACTTAGCATTTTTGGCATTTCTATTCATCCTGACATCGTATCAATATGAAGGAACACAGGAAGAATAAAATGATGGCAAGTTGCACTAAAGATGTTTGTTGGGTCCAGATTAACTATAAACAATTTCATCTTGTTCCAAAATTCAAAACAAAAATTCTTTGCCCTCTGGGATTTTTAGCATTCTCTGCATCATCTTTGCAACAAAATATAAAAGTGTATTTAGAACTTTGAGGTGGCTCTATTTGTTGTTTGAAAGCGATAACTCCATGAAATGCACTGCGAGGTTTAAAATATAGTCAGAACATATAATTCTGTATGTGGAACCTCATGGAAACAGTGTAGAATATGTTTGTGCATGTGTAAAAACTTGTTCACAGTGCATTTTAGAAAACATTGGGTTCTCTCTTTAGAGTAACCCTGTAGACTTAGACATTTTAATACTAATTTTAATATGGACTTTTAAATACTTTGACCCCCCCCCACTTCTAGCCCACCATCCAAAAGTAGGGGCAAAAATATGATAAATAGATAAATAGAACAAGGAGATGTGCATTTGTGCAGACGTGGTTTTTCAAAGGTGATTCTAATTTCAGCTTGTCAGGATACTAGCAGTGCAGTTCAGGATATCAATATGAATCAGCAGCAGTGTCAGGATCTTAAAACAAGCCATGTGTTTGATATATTAGCATGAGTCAGCAGAAGGCATTAGGACCAGCTGGAACATGAGGAGAGGCTCTCTACTGTGCCTCTCTCAATGAAGTGAAGATCAGCACAGACCTGAGACTAAGAAAGCATTGGAAATCTGGCTGTGTAAGTATGCCACTACTCTTTGTTGAGTCCTATTTACATTCTCTCTAAACATCACGTGTCCTCCTATGGGTCTTGCCTCAGTAAAACACCATGTGAGTTTGTATCACCTGACACTTTATAGCCCCTGTAGAAGCTGTTCTATTTCCTTTCTCAATTTAGAGACAGATCAAATGCTGAGAGGCCTGTGGGACTCTAAAGACAAATTCGAAGAATGAGCGAAGGAGATTAAATTTTTTCCTAGTTTGTGTAAATCTTAGTTTATACAGTTATCCCATTAAAACTGATAGCTTTACTATTTCTCTATCATGTACCTTAACTGTATTGCCAATATTATTTACATGACTGCTTTGTCTCTTGTGCTTTACTCCATTTGCAGGAGAGACGTTGCTCCTGTATGTTCTCAGCTACTGCTTGCTGTCTTTCTTTTGCCAAACTGAAACACGAGCTCCGGACCAAGAAACAAGCTGTAAGCAAGTCATTGTCTCTGTCTCCTCCTCGAACCATGAGTGTAGAACAGATGGTAGGTGCCTCCCTGTTTCCTGCCAGATTCCTGGGGTGGAACATGTACCACACTCCCAAAAATTTCTCCATGCTCATGAAGTACCTAGAAGCCCTGAGGATTTAGCCAATGCGCTCCTCTTCCTGGACATTCCTCTCTGCAAAGGTATTTAATCTCCGGTCCAACCTTAGAAATTGGTATGCATCCATTTTCTATGATGAACTACCAATAAAAAATTTGGAGCCAAGAACTGTCTCTTCATGGAGAACCACCATGGTTAGCGTGGAGAATGTCTTTGCCTACAAAGCCACAGCTTAAATTTCCTGTAGAAGGCCCAACTGTGCCCCCAGACAACCACCACTACCTTTGCCAGTGAGCTAAGCTGGAATTCCTATGCTCCTGGCACAAGGCTATTCACCACCCCTGACTCCATTGTGAACTCCTCATGACTCAGTGATGCCTGGATGTCCAGTAGTTTGGGAGCATCCAGTCCTAGTCTCATCATGGACCCATGGATCCCTAATATTTCATTTCTGACATCTCTGTAAAGTTCTTACAACTGGCAGCCTTGAAGTCAGAGAACCCCAATTTTGACCCTCCACAACTCAGACTGTATTTTCCACCCCCAGAACAGTGTATCAATGCCTCTCTGAAGTAGCCCAGAACCCATAGGTAGAGTCTTGGAATAAGCACAGACAACAAACACAGTCCCACAACTAGTATTCTCAATTAAATAATAGCTTCAAATAATGTTCTGTAAACCTTCATATGTCACAGGATAATTGCACTAGGAAAAGAAAGCAGGCTTAAAATAAACTTATGATCAAGGAATACATTCCTTCTAGGTTAGTTGTGACACCATTATCTGGTAACTAACAGTCATAAACTGAAAATGGACTTGACTAGTTCATCTATACAAAACTTCGAACTAATAAGTTACTAAGCAGGGGACTTTTTTTCCTGCCAAAACTGTGCTAAATTATGATATAAAAACTATTGCTTTAAACTTATAATGAATGTGTGGGTCTAGAAGATAGATAATAAATACTTAGTGAGATACTAGTCTTAATGGAAGGACATTTAAACATTTCTGTTGCAATCTTTTAAGTATTATTTTTTTAAGAACAAAAAGTCAGAGTGGCTAGTTTCTTTTTTTTAATCCCTTGCTGTTAAAAGCAGAAATTAATTGCCAAAAACAAGTGGATTTTAGCCACAAGAAAACAAGGCAATGTTATACTTCCACAGGCCATCAGATGCTGGCTTTCAAAAGAGAGAGTTCCAAGGTGAGAAATGTTAGTCTTTGCCCTTTGTCCAATATTGTGCCCCATTTCAGCAGTACCTGTTTGATAGATAGCAAGAAGGTTGTGGCAGTACATATCAAGATAATTAAATGTTAATGCTTCATACTTACATACTTAAATATAATATATTTGGTTGTGACAGTTTTAGTGTTATAACGTTTTTGTTGCCCACTTATGGAGATTGAAAGTATTTGATCTGCCTAGTCATGTTTGGTTAAGAAGTTGGGAGTCACTACAGAGTGATTGGTAACATTTAGAAACTAAGAACTATAGACCACTTTTAAAAGGGATTTGAGAAAAGAAGAAATTGAGAAACGTGGTTTAAATTCACTCTAGTGGTAATAACAATTGCTACTATAGTGACCAATCAAAGTACTTTCTCTCTAATTGAGGACCCAATCACTTTAAAATAGAAAATATTTGAGTTAAGGATTTTTCAGTCTACAAGTCTCCAACTGAGACTTTGCAACCTGGGTTCCCCACAGGAAGGTGGCAGTGAGTGTAAAATATGAGGCTGATGTAGGTACCATCTGGAAGTAGACAAAATCTAGGAGTAGAACAATCATGGACATAGATGTACACTGGCAGGATCTTGAAGAGGGGCTACATAGGCACAAAGGGATGTGCTATCAGGATCTGGGAGTGAGGCAGACAAGGGGCACAGTGCAATGTCCAGGCAGAATTTAGGAATGCATCAAACATGGGCACAGATGTCAAATCAGCAGGTTTGTGGGAATGAATTATATTCAGTTAGAGGGGTCTCAATAAGACTAAGGCTGAGACATGTTTATTGCAAGCAATCAGACTATTTATAGTCTTATCAAAACCATAATAGTGGTTGCCAGATACAATGATGTTTGCAAGCTATGAAGGCTATACAAGATTAAGGTCTAGGACCAATTGTTTTCTCAAACTTCTACATTCTTTGCTGACTTATAGGGAATGTAGAGATACACATTGGCTGAACGATTTACTGCCTGAGGAACTACTCAGTTACTATGGATCTGAAAAGCACCTAGTGCCAAGGAGCCATAGACTCTAATCTGAAAAACCTATGATAAATGCATCTGAACAACACCAGGTCAACCTTGATTCCCTGCAAGGGTCGATAAGGTAAACAGAAACAAAATTTAGAATGTGGTCAGAGTTAACTAATCTGTATTCTGTAACATTTTTACTTGTCATACTTACCACATTTAGGGTATAGTCACAGAACTTTGGTGTCTATTTGACTTCTACAGTATTGCCTACATAGAAACTACCATTTTGACATCATTTTATAGTTTACGCATGCTGTTTTGATGGAATCTTATTTGGTATTTATACATTAATTATCAAAACAAAACTGTTGGATAAAATCTATTCTTATCAAATTAAAAAATATAGGCTAATAATCTTTAAAACATAAACAAAAATGTACTGAACATATATACTTTTTAGCATAAATATGTCTGTGTAATATTTGTGACACTTATGCAGAACATTTTTTATTAGCTGAAATTCAGACATGGGTATGCTTCTTGAATTTATTCAGTTACTTGATTTATAGATAAATGAGTTATATGGTAAAGCGAGTATCATTAATGTGGTATATTCTGAAACAAATAATATTCAGAAAGCACACATTATGCATGTAATTTAAAAGAAAAAGACCATTTTGTAGATGGTATATGAGATTTTTTTATGTAAAAATTTTCCTTACTTAATATATTTTCTATTTTCCAGAAAAAAATCAGTGAACTAACTTGTCCACAGAAAGCTCTCCTAAGATTGCCCTACATTTTACTAGATACAGCACTCGAGAGAGTGGGCCCTGCACCTCCCCTGGGCAACATGGTGGAGCTGGCCCTGAGGGCACATGCACATGTGATCTCATGTGATGCCCTGAGTGTGAGAGAGCAAGAGCTGTGCCAGTCTATCAAGGGCTACAGCAGTTGGGAGAGTAGGACACACACCTTGATTTGGCAGAAGAGCAGAATTTGACTCTGGAGGCATGGATGCAGATGAGCCAGCCCCAAAGGCAGGAGACAGGAGAGCTTGTCCTGTCTTCTGCCAATGGTGGGATTGGATGGCCTAGCCAGAGCTGTGCTGGAGAGTTGACCCTGGTAATGTGAATAAGGGAGAGTAGACAGAGTAACAACTCAGCTACTGCTCAGGATCAGATCCAGAGCTCTGAAATGGCCAAGCCCAAAATCTATATCAACAACAACAACAGGATATCTAGGAGGAGTGCAGATGGAGATCCAATATTGATAGTATTAGAGAAGCCAAATATGTTTGAACCAGACCAATAACTCAGTGCAATGAACATTCAGAAGGGAAGATGTTTGGACAGAGGGATATACTGTGGGCTACTCTGTGACATACTACTGCTTCTACAATCAGATGTTTTCTATGTTTTGTGAGGTTTTTGTTTTGTATTGCTTTGTGTGTGTGTGTGTGTGTGTGTGTGTGTGTGTGTGTGTGTGTGTGTGTGTTTTCTTTGGGGGTTGGTTGCAGGGGCAAAGGGAGGACATGAAGGGATGGGCAAATGAGTGGGAATCATAATATAAAACTTACAAAGAATCAATCGAAAGTTAAAAATTAAAAATAAAATAATCTTTTTTAAAAGAAAAAACTCTTATCACACAATACTCAAACATAGTGATAATATTCATGGACTACATCTCATCCCTTTTGCATGATATTAAAGGCAGTAGAGTTAACCAAATAGTTTTCATAGGATTACTTAAGTGAGTAATGATATTGAATAGGGCCATAAACAGTGTAATAGTGAAGGAATCGGGAAAATAGAAATTGCTTAAAGAAGCGATCTTTGTCTTTTGTCCCATAGGAACATTGTACTTTAAGAGAGTTGTGCATTGTCTTACATATTTTTAATTATACATATATATATATATAATTCTCTATTTTCACTTAAAATGTTATGAGTCTAAGATTTGAACTAAATGAGTTATATGGTAAAGCGAGTATCATTAATGTGGTATATTCTGAAACAAATAATATTCAGAAAGCACACATTATGCATGTAATTTAAAAGGAAAAGACCATTTTGTAGATTTCTTATTGAATATATGAAAGTAATTTTGTCAACACACAGTCATTTCTCCCAGGAAATGATAGATTTCTAAGTGAAAAAGTAATTTCTTTACTGGCAGATATTATTTTTCAGCATGAAAAGCAATAAGCAACAGTATGTTTATTATGTTTGCAGGGATGGAATATATGTAAAAAAAGAAAAGACTTCTTTCTGGTCTTTTAAAATAGATAACAGATGCCTATGCAGCCATAGGCCACCCAGTTCCACCATGAATAACACATTTAAGTATTTGATGGCTTAATGTATGTGTATGTTATAAGAGTCATTTGCTCTGGCTGTATAAATTGAGCTATGAGACATCCTTGTGATAAAAAAAAATGCCAAAATGATCAAGCCAGTCTTCAGTTGATTTATTTGCATAATACTTCTCCTTGGTAGAACTTTGAATTGAAGATCGGATAAGTGATGAAAAGTGGTAAGAAGTGATTTCTGCTTTGATGATTTACTTGAGTCATTCAAGATGAAGAACAATTATCAATTGTTAAAACAGGTGATCTAACTTGGGAAAACTATGAGGTGAAACAAAAAAATCATGAAATAAACTGTTTCACAGTTGGTGTTTCCTTAGAAGGTGGAAGATATAGAGTCTTATGATCAGGGAATTCTCACTATAGAAAAATTTTTTTCTGTGAAAGACACTGAGAGGGATATTTATAGCAATTTTGCTCATATTAGCCAAAGATGAATAAGAAAATGGCATATGGAGAAGCAATAATTAATTACCATGTTTACAAAATACCTTGTTTTAGTAAAAATGAAAATGTGGAACTACATCCATTAATGTAAATTAAAACAAAATTGTAATATTAGGTACAGAGATGAAACATATCTAAGACTACTTAAAATATGACTTCATTAACTTACATTTTTATGAATATAAAAATTTAATATTATTTAGGAGTGGTTATATACATATACTGAAAACTGCAAAGTGCATCAAAAAATTGACTGACATTGAATTATACTGGAAATTATAGGGAAAGTAATAGGATGAATTTGGAAATAAAACAGGAGAAATCTAAGAACTAAATTTTTATCTTTTTATCATAAACAGTTACTGTATGATAGATTATTTAAGATATTGTATTTAATTATAACATATACGGCGATCATAGACTCCCTCTTCTCCCTTTTTCCCCTTATTGGTCTTGATCCTTTCTTACTGGATTCCATGTTTCACATTTCCCTTCTTATTTCATAAATTCATTCAATTTTATGTATCTATGTATAGCCTAGAAACTACAAGCAGAAAAAATGTTTAATTTTATGAGTTGAAATTGTTTTGTTTAATATGATATTAAACATCCATCATTCTATACAACACCATTATATTCTTTATGGTCAACCAAATGATGTTCCACAGTTTTATGCATTTATCTATTGACACACACTACACATGAATCCATAACTTGGCTTGTGAAGGTCACACTGCAATAAAAGTATATGTGAAAATGTGCTGACTAGTTTTCTGTCAAGTTGAATTCAAATTAGACTGTTTGGTGCAGATAGAATCTTAATTGGAAAAAAAGTCTTTTATAATTGACCTGTTACCAATCCTATGGGGCATTTTCTTGATGAAGATGCTGAGATGGGACAGCCCAGCTCATTGTGGGATGTACCACCACTGGACTGGTGGTCCTGGGTGTTCTAAGAGAGCTGAGAAATGCAGAAGTGAGCAATACAGTAAACACCTTCTCATGGCTTGACTTCAGTTCTTGCCTCCAGGTTCAGTCTTTTGTTTCTTCCCTGGTTGCTCTCAGCAATGAAGTGTCACATGGGAGTTATGAGCTCCCTCCCTAAGGTTACTTTTGATCATAGTGTTTTATCACAGCAATAGATACTCTTAAGTCAGCAAGCACTCCAGCAGTAGGTTTACTTAGATATATTTGGGCTTATACTTAAGGTAGTCTTACTTGGAATTTATTGAGCTTTATTCATATTGTATTCCATAGCACCTAATACAGTTGAAATTTTCATCAGCAATGTGTGGTGGTCCCCTTCACAAGATCTTCACCAGCTATCTTTGTTGTGGTTTACTTTCTGAAGATCACATCACTGTCTGAGAAGAGATGGAATTTGAGTATAATTTATTGTGCTTTTCACTGATGTCTAGGGTTATAAACACTTTTAAGTGTATGTTTACTGGCTGTGGTAGTTTGAATATGCTTGGCCCAGGGAGTGGTATTAGGAGGTGTAACCTTATTGGAGTAGGTTTGCTTTTGTGGAAGGAAGGGTGTCACTGTGGGGGAGGGTATTGATACCCTCTTCCTAGTCAACTGGGAACAAGTCTCCTGTTTGCCTTCAGAACAAGATGTTGAAGTCTCAGCTCCTCATGCACCATGTGGAACTTAGCTCTGCCATGTTTCTGCCTTGATGATAATAGACTGAACCTCTGAACCTGTGAACCAGTCCTAATTAAGTATTGTCTTTATAGGAGTTGCCTTTGTCATGGTGTGTCCTTCCACAGCAATAAAACCCTAAGTAAGATGCTGGCCTCTCGGGATTCATGATTTTGGATATGCCATGCAATCAGTTAGTTTAAAGAGGGTTGGTTAGGTTTTGGTTTTGTGTATTTTTATGTTTAGATTTTGAGGAATTCATTTATTCTGAACAAATTAGTTGTTTGGATATGAAGGATTTTCTTTTGAATTGCAGGCTACATCTTCAGTTCCTAGCCCTGATATGGATATATTTATGTATTATTTTAGCAATCAATAACTCATTAAATAATTAAAAAAATGAATTTGCAGTCTAATGTGAATGAGATTATTTTCCTGGTATTTTTTCTAGTCTTATTGTTGTTAGAATTCAGGTACATGTCAGAACTTTGCATGTTGATTTTTATATTTCATGTCTTTGCTGAGAGTGTTTAGTTCTAAGACAGTTACAGGGTAAGTAACCTCATGTATCTACGATTAAATACTTTTCAAATGGAGATAATTTTGCTTTTTTTCTGTTTTTACTTATAGACCTTTAACTTGGACAGATAGATATTTCTAAATATTATTCAAGAATGGCACATATTTTAATATTTTCATTTTCAGCAGTATTTTGCATTAGGAACTGAAGATAAGGTACTCATAATATATTAACTACATTTTTTTGGGGAGGGCTGAATTTCAAGGAAAAGGATTTTTTTTTCACCAGCTACATCCCTCACATGTATATATACACAAACCAGGCAAACATACTTTCTCTTCTTGTCCTAAATGCAAATTTCAACAGTTTAATAATAAATATACTAACATAAGCAATCAACTGACCTAATTGATCAAAATCCCATTCTCCCTTGTTAAAGCCATTCATTTCTCCTTATGTGCTCAAGGGGTAAACACAGTAAAGTTTGTGCTAAAAACACAGCACAAAGGGATAATATGAGCAAAATTAAGGGGATCTACTTTAGAAATTATGTGCTATGCTTGAATGAAGCTTGGACTGACTTGGGAAAAAAAATAGAATAGTCAGAAAAAGAGAATCTCAGAAATCCCAAGAAGCAAATATCAACTGAGATACAAAACTTTTTAAAAAGGTATATTACTGAAAGAGCTTGAAGGGGCTTGAGATCACATATGAACAACAAATGCCAACCAACCAGAGCTTCTAAGACTAAGCCACTACCCAAAGACTATACATGGACTGACCCTAGGCTCCAACTGTATAGGTAGCAATAAATAGCCTAGTAAAAGCACCAGTGGAAGGGGAAGCCCTTTGTCCTGCCAAGACTGAATCCCCAGTGAACATGATTGTTGGGGGGAGGGTGGTAAGGGGGGGAGGTTGGGGAGGGGAACAACAATAGAGAAGGGGAGGGGAAGGGGTTAGGGGGATGTTTGCCCAGAAACCGGGAAGGGGAATAACAATCGAAATGTAAATAAGAAATACTCAAGTTAATAAAGATGGGGGAGAAAAGAAATCAGAAGAAAAAGGCATATTACTGAATTTATGGATTGAGAAGCTCTGGTTATGTGTCTTTTATAATCCAGGAAATATGTTAGTTTTAGTGCAAATAGATCCAAAAAAGATATATGATTCATGCCAGAAAAAAATAATTAAACCAGGTTATATTTTTTACTGCGCAACTCTAACCTAAACAAATCACAGATGAAAATAAGTGAATTGAAAAGAAAGTCACCTCTATGAGAAGTTCTGTTGGGGGAAGAAAACTCTTGATAAAGGTGAGAATATTGTGTTTTAGGGTCTTTTGTGAAAGGTTATTGGGAAGTCAGTAAGAGTACAAACTGTAGAAGTACTTTTTAAATAGTTGTCCTCCTGTGTATGTTGTTAGAGAATCAGTTTTTCTTTTTGCTTTACAGCACAACTCTTTTACATCCTGCCATTTTGACATTTAATTTGCTATAGTATAAAGTCAGGTAAACAATTAGAAATGGATGCCTCCATCCAGTGACAAACATATAGTTGAGGTAAAATGTAACTCTTTATAGATATTAATGGATTAAATTTGCAGTGGCAGAAAAAATGATTTAAAATAAATACATACTGGAGTTTATAGATAAAGTACTAAAAGTAACCACAATAGGTGAGCTAAGTAGAGAAACATTAACCAAAGGGAGAGAGAAAAATAGAAACATCAGAGTGTAGAATTTGATAGTAGAAATGCTAAACAGATTAGATATAATGAATGGACAGGCATATTCCCTGAGTCTGTATTGGTAAGAGAAAATTGAGATTATTCCTGAAAGAATGCATGAATAAAATATTAAAAGTTTAAGAAGATGACCATGACTGTGAGAACACTTGCAGACTAAGGGCTCCTCTAAAGTCTCCCTGTTAATTAAAGACCTGTGTTTTGTTTTGCTTTGATTTGTTGAGTTTTATTAAAAGTAAGCTTATCTTTGTTCCTGGGTGGCATGAATTTAAGGAGACAGTGTTTCAATACTATATCAAGCACACAGAAATAATGTCTTTCATGTAATGATCTGAAGTCTGAGGAGTTCAAGCTGTATTACAAAGCAATAGTGATAAAAATTGTGTGGTATTGGTATAGAGACAGGCAAGTCTATCAATGGAATAGAATTGAAGAGTCTGAAGTGAACCCATACACTTGGTCACTTGATCTTTGACAAAAGAGCTAAAACCACCCAGTGGAAAAATAGACAGCATTTTTAACAAATCGTGCTGGTTCAACTGGAGGTCAGCATGTAGAAGAATGCAAATGATCCATTCTTATCACCTCATACAAAGCTTTATGCCCCAGTGTAGGGGAATGCTAGGGCAGGGAGGTAGTAGCAGGTGGGTGAGGAGCACCCTCATAGAAGCATGGGGAGGGACGATGGGATAGGGGGTTTCCAAAGAGGAGACCTGGAAAGGGGATAACATTTAAAACATAAATAAATAAAATATCCAAAGAAAAAAATTAAAATGGACCACCACCACCACCACCACCAACAACAACAACAAAATAAAGAAAACAGAGAAGACAAACAAAAAACAACAGCAAAAAGAAAAACCAAAAATGGATCAATTTGCATTCTTCTACAAGCTGACTGTCAGTTGAACCCACGTTATTTGTAGAAAAATGCTTCCTTTTTTTCCACTGGATGGTTTTAATTTCTTTTTAAAAATCAAGTGACCATAATGTATGGGCTCATTTCCGGGTCTTTATTGCTATTCCATTGCTCTGACTTCTATAATTTTGTCATCTATCGCACAACATACTTTTAAATAACCAATTTATCAAAAAAAATTTGCAAGAAAAGAATTAAAATATTCTTGAATGTAGAATATGTGGAAATAAAATCCTTGGGTAGTCATCAATGCCTACATCAAAAAAAAAATCTACCACTGCATCTCAAAAGCCAGAAAATTATGAACAAACCAATCCAAGTTAGTAAAGGGAAAGAAGGAGTAAATGTCAGTGCTGAAATAAATAAAATGGAGGGTTAAAATATACAAAAGATTAACCGCAGGATATACTGTTTCATTATAACAAAAAACAGTAGGAAAAATAAGTTGTCACCATCAATGAGTTCATTGAAAGTAGTTTGTAGAACACATTCATTATAAGAAGTTTAAGAGAGATCATTGGAAGATATTTTCACATACTGTAAGGCTTTTGGTAAGTCTACCATGGACAATGTGTTTCTACTTGGATAAAGGAGTGGGTGTCTTTGTCACCGTCACTGATCATCGATTTGATGGTGCCTGGAGAATGAAAGCAAAGGGAAGCAAATGATGGAGATAGGAATGTAAGCTTTAATAATAAATTAATGCTGAGATTTGCTTGTGTAAAAATGTATAACACATGATAATGCTGGTATATAGTACATACACATAGAGAGCTCCTCAGACCTCAGATCACTAAATGAAAGACATGATTTCTGTGTGCTTGATATAGTATTCAAACACTGTCTCCTTAAATTCATGCCATCCAGGAACCAAGATAAGCTTACTTTTAATAAAACTTAACAAATCAAAACAAAACCAAACACAGGTCCTTAATTAACAGGGAGACTTTGGAGGAGCCCTTAGTCTGCAGGCAAGTGTCTTTAAGGCAAAAGGGAGGACATGTGCAGAAAGGACAAACAGTGAAGATGGAGGCATAGATTGGAGTGATTTATTCACACATCAAGAATTCCAGAGGCTTTGAAGAAAACTTACATCAAGGGAGGACTTTTACTTGGTGCCATCTGGGATATCATGACCTTCTGACACCTTGATTTCTACTTGTTTTCTGAAACTCTGAGAGAATAGTATTTCATGGTTTAATTCAGTATTTAATACTTCGATATTGCGGTGTCAGAAGATTCACACCCCAAGGCTATAACTCAAAAAAGAACTTACAACATTCTTTTCATAGAATTTTTTTAAATATAAATGTGATTTCTACATGGATATCTACTAAAATCATTACTAGAAAAAAATAAAGCTAAAATAGGATACTTATGTTTGTAGGTTAGAGGCTATATATTTATATGTGTCCTATTTCTAGAAATTGGTCTATACATTCAATAGAAGTCCAATACAAAGTCTGGTGTTTTGATTATTTTATAACATTGTATGTATGTGTGTTTGTTCTGTCTGCATGAGTGTTTGTGTACAACATAAATGCAGTGCCCACTGAGGTCAAAAGAGCTTCTGAGTCCATGGACCTGGGGTTACGGACAGTGGATGCCACCGTGTGGGTGCTGGGAATGAAGCCTGGGAGAAGAGCTAGCGATTTTTTATTGAGCCAACTTTCCTACAGAAGATGGCCTCACTAATGTCACATTTGGTTTTAAAAGATATTTTCACAAGTAATGCTAAGATTTGTTCAGATAAGCAACATATAAACATGAGACTGATATTGGAGTAGAAGGCTTACATCATAGAAGCAAATACTTCCAAAGAGATACCATTGATGTTTGATGGATGGAAGGTTCAGTAAATCACCATGGAGACTGTGACACTTCAGAGAGTCACCATTGGTGTCAGATGGGTGGAGTGGTCAGAGCAGCACAGTGGAGGACCTGGAAGTTGACAGTCATTTGTGTAAGCCATGAGAAATGAAGGAATAGTTATTTGAAATATATAGATGGGATAATTGGTTAAACACAAGGAATAAAGCATAAAGTAATGATTGAACCTATAGTATTTATTTTCAGTTATATAAAAAATTAAACTCGGTTATTACAGAAGACAGTATAATATATACGTAGATGCATTTATGCATCTCTGCAAGGATGTGTATGCATGTGCACTGTCTGTGGTCCATGTCCATATCCATGTATGTGTGTGCCTGTGCTTACAAATACAGAAACCCCTTGCATGACAGGACTCTTATTGTACAGGCACAATACAGACACACATGTCTTCTCTTCCCAGATAGGAAGTCAGAACAGATCAACATACCACCAAAGTCCAAATTGGTGAACCTTCGGTTTTATTGCAATTTCTTTCAAGGATATATATGGGTAAAGGTTTATTTACAGGAACATAAATGACTCAAAAACAAGTATATCACCAAAAATCACCCTAGCATGGATGACAGTTTACAAAACCCAGGAAACTGGAGCATAGTGCAAAGCCTTCAGAAAATTCAACCTACATGAAATCTAAGATTGACGAGTATCCTTTTCAAGTAACTCAGCTAACCAAAACTTCTTCAGGGAGTTTGGCTGGGTTTTTGTTTCTTCCTGTTTTGTCTCAAAGTCTTCTTTCTGATTTTGTTTGTCTAAGATTCACCTTCTTTGGGAGGTAGGGACCTAGGGAATCTGTTCAGTTGGGACTTCCCAAAACTATTTTCAGTTGTCTAACTTCTGACTTAAGATATTTCTCTGCAGGAATGACTGTTTCAAGCCTCACGGAAACTATTACAGAACAAACCAGAGCAGGCTGTTAGCTGTCTTTCTCTAATATTCCCCATTAGTATCTTGATAAAGGGTCTCTCGTTGAAATAGAAAGTTTTCATTTAAGCTGACGCTAGCCCAGTGAGTTTTCAGGATCTACCTGTGTCTGCCTGTCAAGGTTGGAATTACACGTAAGTTGTGCTATGCCCAGGTTTTAAATATGTCTCAGTGATACAAATTCAGGTTCTTATTCTTACAGAGCTAGCACCACTTCTTGCCCACTGAACTGTCTTCCTTTGTCCCTGATACATTAAATTTAGAAGAAAATAAAGTGTGTTATAAGAAAAATCCCTTATATTTGTAGGTATTGTTCACTTGTGTGGAAGATACATATTTGTGATAGATTTCTGCATGTAAATTCACACATATGTTTATAGTATTTATATATACACATAATATTTATGACACAATTCCAAAGTAGAGGAAGAACTATTTAGTGTCCTGAAGAGGTGCCAGAGGGTGAACTTCAGCTATTCTCTCTTTCTCTCTTGAAGATAACCCAATGATGGGAGAGCATCAGAGGGCTCAAAATATTTAGAGTGACAACTAAGAAAACATTTACCTACATGAAATCTAAGTCAATTTGCCACAGTAACTGACCTGCCTGTCTGAGTTTCTCTGAGGCCAGAAGCAGCAGTCTCTGGCATTAGCGCCTCTTCTTAAAACAGAATGGGATTAAGGGGCTAGAGCATTTTCCCTCTTATCCAGATGCCTCTCTCTTGTTAAGCTAGGGGGAACTTTGGAGCAATAAACTTCTGTTGAACTAGGAGAAGAGAGTCATGTTCATTGAAGGAAGAACATTAAAAAAAAACCCCTTATTCTTTAATCTTCATTTACAGTCCAATCTTTATCTCCCTCCTGGTCCATGCTCTGAATGTTCCACATACCTCCTCTCCCCAGCCTCATATCCGAGGGGCTCTCCCAACCCCCACACCCCTAAAACTCCCACCCCATAAGACCTCCCCACTCCCTGGAGCCTCAGGACTCATGAGAGTTAGGTGCATCTTCTTTGACAGAGTCATGACCAGGCAGTCCTCTATTGTATGTATGTTGGTGTCCTCATATCAGCTTGTGTATGCTGCCTGATTGGTGACTCAGTGTCTGAGCAATCTCAGCGGTCCAGGTTAGTTGAGACTGCTGAATTACCCTCATACTCAACTTTTCCAGCTTTTCCCTAATTCAGCTATCGAGGTGACCAGTTCCTGTCCATTGGTTGGGTGTAAATATCTGCATCTGACTCTTTCAGCTGCTTGTTGGGTCCTTTGGAGGGCACTCATGCTAGGCTCCTGTTTGTAAGCACATCTTAGTATCAGTAATAATGTCAGGCCTTAGGGCCTTCCCTTGAACTGGATTCTAATTTGGGCTCTCCTGGACCTCTTTTCCCTCAGCCTCTTCTCCATTTTTGACACTGCAGTTCTTTCAGACAGAAACTCCTTTTCAGAGTTTTTGACTGTGGAATGGAAACCCCATCCATCCACTTGATGCCCTATCTTTCCACTGGAGGTGAACTCTACAAGTTTTCTCTCTCCACTGTAGAAAATTTCATCTAAGGCCCTTAGAGTCCTGATAGTTTCTCACCTTCCAGGTCTCTGATGCATTCTAAAGCCCACCCGCACCTCCAACTTACCAAGGTTTCTTGTTTTAATTCTTTCTGCTAGCCCCTCAGGGCTTCACTCCTGTTCTCCACCCCCACACCATACCTGATGATGTTCCCCTCTTCCCCTCCCTATTCCCTTTCCCACCTAGGTCCCTCTATTCCTCTCCCCTTCTCCCACATGAATGCTTATTTTTTCCCCTCCCAAGTGCGATTGAGGAATCCTCAATTGAGACCTTCCCATTGTTAACCTTTTTGAGTACTGTGGATTGTATCCTGCATATTCAGTACTGTTTTGGATAATATCCACTTATTAGTGAGTACATACTGTTTATGTCCTTTTGGGTCTGAGCT
Organism: Rattus norvegicus; assembly: GCF_021556685.1. Lineage (NCBI taxonomy): Eukaryota > Metazoa > Chordata > Mammalia > Rodentia > Muridae > Rattus > Rattus norvegicus. The sequence goes on from NC_141547.1 coordinate 105,504,630, forward strand.
ACTTTACTCAGGATGATAATTTCTAGTTCCATCCTTTTGCCTGCCAAACTCATGATGCCCTCATTCTTAATAGCCAAATAGTATTCCATTGTGTAAATGAACATTTTCTGTATCCATTCTTCTGTTGTGGGACATCTGTATTGTTTCTAGCATCTGGTTATCACAAATAAGGCTGCTGTGAACATAGTGGAATATGTGCCTTTGGGGTTGGTGGGGCATCATTTGCATATATGTCCACAAGTGGTGAGTGGTGTAGCTACATCTTCAGGTAGATCTATTTCTAATTTTCTGAGGAACCTCCAGATTGCTTTCCAACATGGTTGTACCAGACTGCAATCCCACCAGCAATGGAGAAGTGTTTCTTTGTCTCCACATCCTCACCAGCATCTGCTGTCACCAGAGTTTTTGATCTTAAACATTCTGATTGGTATAAGGTAGAATCTCAGGTCGTCTTGATTTGCCTTTCCCCAATAACTAAGGAAATTGAACATTTCTTTAAGTGCTTGACCCAAACTGCACAATGCACTTGGCTTTCTCTTTCATCTTTCTCTTAAGGACAGTGGATCACAGTAGACAGAATTTTACATCCTACAAATAAGGATACCCCAATGAGTTTTAGCCCTTAACAGCCATGACTCCAGTAAAGTAGCCTGAGACCTAATTAAAAAACACAAACCTTCAGTTAACTAACATAGTTCATTTTTCTGGATTAAATTGATAGCAGGTTTCTGGAGGGGAAAGGAGATAACATTTGAAGTATAAATAAAAAATCCAATAAAAGAAAAAAAGATTTTGAGTTTTAAAAAAAGGAAAATTATATATATTGTACCTGGAAAAAAAGAAAAAAAGAAAAGATGTAAAGTGAGCTGGAAATTGTGGTTCCCAACTGTGATTCTACCAATTTGGAGACCGAAGTATGAACTGTTATGTCTTCAAAGTCAGCTTGGTCTACATATCAAGCTATGGTTCAGCTGGAATACATTTAACTAATTTAATTATATATGTTACATATAATACATGATATAGTATCTGCCTTTTTTCTCTGAGGTGTGTTTCCTGTATGCAGCAAAATGCTGGGTCCTTTATGTATCCAGTCTGCTAGTTTACATCTTTTTATTGGGGAATTGAGTCAGTTAATGTTGAGAGATAGTAAGGAATAGTCATTGTTGCTTCCTGTTATTTTCGTTGTTAGAGTTGGAATTATGCTTGTGTGTCTCAATTTGGTTTCATTGCAAGGAGATTACATTCTTGCTTTTTGTAGGGCATAGTATCTCTCCTTCTATTGGAGTTTTCCATCTATTATCCTTTGTAGGGCTGGATTTGTAGAAAGATATTGTGTAAATTTGGTTTTATCATGGAATATCTTGGTTTCTCCATCTATGTTTATTGAGAGTTTTGCTGGGTATAGTAGCCTGGGCTGGCATTTGTGTTCTCTTAGGGTCTATATGACATCTGCCCAGGATCTTCTGGCTTTCATAGGCTCTGGTGAGAAGTCTGGTGTAATTCTGATATGTTGGCCTTCATACATTACTTGACCTTTTTTCCCTTACTGCTTTTGATATTCTTTGTTTTGTGTATTTGGTGCTTTGACTATTATGTGACAAGAGGAATTCCTTTTCTCATCCATTCTATTTCAAGTTCTGTAGGCTTCTTGTTTGTTTATGGGCATCTCTTTCTTTAGTTTAGGGAAGGTTTCTTTCATAATTTTGTTGAAGATATTTACTGGCCCTTTAAGTTGGCCTCTTCTATACCTATTATCCTTAGGTTTGGTGTTCTCATTGAGTCCTGGATTTCCTGTATGTTTTAGGCTAGGAGCTTTTTGTGTTTTATATTATCTTTGATGATTTTGTCAATGTTTTCTATGGTATCTTCTGCCCCTGAGATTCTCTCTTCTATCCCTTGTATTCTGTTGGTGATGCTTGAATCTATTACTCCTGGTCTCTTCCTTAGATTTTCTATCTCCATGGTTGACTCTCTTTGTGCTTTCTTTATTGTTTCTGCTTCCATTTTTAAATCCTGGATGGTTTTATTTAATTCCTTCATCTCTTTGGTGTGTGTTTTCCTGTAATTCTTTCAGGGATTTTTTTTTTGTGTGTGTTTCCTCTTTAAGGGCTTCTACTTGTTTACTGTGTTTTCCTGCATTTCTTTAAGGGAGTTATTTATGTCCTTCTTAAAGTCCTCCGTCGTCATCATAAAATGTGATTTTAAATTTAAATCTTGCTTTTCTTGTGTGTTTGGATATCCAGTATTTTCTTTGGTGGGAAAACTGGGCTCTGATAATGCCAAGGAGTCTTTGTTTCTGTTACTCAGTTTCCTGTGCTGCCTTTTGTCATTTGGTTTTCTCTTGTGTTTGCTTGTCTTGTGGCTTGACCCTCCTGTAAGTATCTGTGTCAGCACTCCTGTAGAATGGTTTCCCTCTTTTCTTTCAGTGGTTTCTGGGAACAGGTGCTCTGATCTCATATGTGTAGGTGCTCCTGGTGACTGTCTTTCAGCACTAGGCATGGGCGGGAATCAGAAGGTTCCTTTTCCTGAGTGCTCCTATATCCTTGCACCCATTGGGCAAGATTGGCACTAGGTGATTCCCTCTTGGGTTGGGAATGTGGGAGTGGGTGGTCTCCTCTGATTTCTCATGAGTGTCCGCACTTCTGAGTGTCCAACTCTCTCCCACTGAAATTTTATATAGATAAACCTAGTCAATATTTTTCTACTGTCCGGCACCTATAGTAAATCATTAGTTCCCTTTTTATGGCCTTTGATTAATGGTTTTACTATCTCTTGGAATGTGTTTTGTCTACTAGATATCTGCTTTCTCTGTCAGAGGCAATTAACTAATTCATGGCACTTGAAAGCTGGTAGAGCTCTCATTGCAGTTTTGACATCAGAAAAGATGAATACAAGTGTTAGTATAAAAGAGCTCAATAATTACAATAATTTTAGGAATTCCTATAGCATCATCATTAAAAATTAAGACATCATCTAGTTGTTTATATAGCATTACTACAAGAAAGTACAAGTTTACAGTTCTGTAGAAACCTGATCAAAAGGGTGGGCTAATACTTAGTGATTGTTACACATATTTAAAAATAGCATGAAAACATATTCATAGTGGGAATCTTTTCTAAAATGAAATTCTCCTGGGTCTTACCTACAGGAGCAAATCCATCATAGATTTTAAACCAAGGTGGAATCATCTCAGGAGGATTACTTGCCCATTTTTAGATTCTCCTTGTTGACTTCTGGCAAATTGATATGCCCCCCCCGCCCCCATAGAGTCATGGTTGTCCTATAGAGAATGGCACTATTGGGAGAATGGACTATTTTAGTGAATGTGGCCCTGTTGGAGGAAGTGTGTCACTATGGGTACATGCTTTGAGATCTGTTATGCTGAAACTAAACCAAATGTGGCAAACAGTCACCTTCTACTGCCTGCAGAAAAGGTCTAGAACACTTGGCTCCTCTAGTACCATGTCTACCTGTACATGGGTCATACTTCTCACCATGATGATAATAGAGTGGTTCTCTGAAGTGTAAGCCAGCTCTAATTAAATGTTTTCCTTTTTAAGAGCTGCTATAATCGCGGTCTCTTCACTGCAATAAAACACAAAGTAAGACAAACCATGTCCTTAGGACTTCTTGAAACGTATGAAGCATGTTTCGTCTTCATAAGTATGCAACCTTAACCTAAAAAATAAGAAACTTTCATACAAAATAGTATATTTAGATGTAAAATGTGGCAAAAACATGCACTGATGGCATAGCACTGCATGCTTTGCATGTGGGAATGTAAATGAGTATAATGACTCAAAATATTTGGCTATCTTCCATTGTATTAAAGATACACCTACTTGTCAGTAATGCCTAAAATACATTAATGTATATCTCTAAAAATGAAGACATATTCAAGAAATTTCAGAAGAGATTTGTAAATTGTCTAAATCAGAAGCAATCTAAATTTCCATCAGTGGAAGAACACATTAAAAGATAAAGTGTTGTGTTTCTCTTCTAGGACCACACTGTGCTGGTCTCCATATGTGACACTCCAGAATTTGTCATATTACCATGAGGAGCCTGCGGTGAAAACTGCAGTTGCCTGAGAAGTTTGTTTTCAAGTGGTTTATGCTCAGTTAGTATATGAATTGAAATAGGTATTCAACTTAACTGAGGTGTTATTTATATGTATATGTATGCATCAAAAAGTATCAAATTGTATAAAACACCACATAATGTGCATACTTATCCATATACAAATCACAGATTAATTTATTCGATTGATTTTTTATTATATATTTGTTAGTATAGTAGAATATACATTTGATGGTTTTCTATACACCAGTCTTGATATTTCCACTGTCAGCAGTACTTTTTTTGTTAAAATAAATTAAAATGCAAATTTATTTTGAACCAAGTCATTTTAGTGGGTCTTATCCTTTCTCTGACCTACTTATAGCTTCACATAATATGTATCCTTTATGATAGATTGTTCTCAAATTATGACCCCAAATTCATGAGTTTCTATTGAATGGAATTGCTTGTCTCATAATCATTCCTATTCAACCTGTAGAGTTTCACAAGGCTCCCTGTTCATATTCTGATTATCATACCCCCACTTAGCTACAGGACACATTGAACTCCAACTATGTATAGTTTTCACTTCTACTTTTCCCTTGTCTGCAATGTTGGTTGATAGTATTTCCAGCTAGCTCACAGTCACTTCCTTACTCCAGGTAAGGCTAAAAATGAACAGAAGTCCAAGGACTGGTTTGAGTAGGATGCTAACCTAAGTATACTCTCAAAGTGTAATTATTTGTCTATTAGCAAACAGATGAAGTAAAGGAAAATATCTACTTCGGTAACTGTTGGTTCAAGAGTTAACAGAATGCTATATATCCAAAAACCATAGCAACAGAGAAATTTTACTGTTAGAAACAGGCTAAAAATGGCTATTCGAGAAGATAATTATTAGACCTGAACACTTAAAAATTGCAGGGCACTGTGGTTACTTTGTGGGTAAGGGTTTATTAAAGAATATTGGACTACCAGAGAGAAAGAGGCTATTAATGTGACTATTATATGTATTTGATGAAGCTACTGAAGATCATACAGAGAAGATGCAGCTGACATCTGACTTTGTCTTGTTTACAATCTGTTTCTTTTTCAGATCATCACAGAGATGTCCAATATCTCAATGCTTTGATTACGTGAAGAAGATCTGTACATTTTGGACTGTCTCTCAGAATGGCTGTCAGCTTGACTAGACATGGGTCATTACACAATGTTTGTGAAATGCATTCTATCATGTAAAATGGGAAACAAATGTGTTCATCACATGTTTGACTTTCAGTGTAAGTCAAGCTTTTTTGAATCTTTGCTTAAAGATTTACAGCATCAATTTTTTCTTTGTGATTACTATGTTTCTTTAGATCCCATTTTCTCTAATGCGTATAACTCTAAAACTTGTATTAGCCCAATGTTATGTGTTTCATATTATTGCAAATAACAATGAAGATAATTGTTCTGGCTTTATTTTTGTTGCTTTGATACAATATTCCCAAAAAAGCAACACCAGGGAGAAAGGGTTTATTTTTAGATCACAATCCCAAGTAGCAATCCATCATGAGCACAGATCAAGGTGTTAGGAACCTGCGGAAGCTAGTCATATTTCCACTAAAGCACAAAGTAAAAATAAATGTGTCATATCTACTTGTTTGTATTCAGTTTGATTTCTCTACTAGAGTTCAAGGCTCCTCATCTAAAGGATAGAGTTATTCACAGTAGTCTGAATAATCCATATACATTAATTATGATAATCCTGCCCCCAAGATCTGCCCACATACTAATATAATGAGTTATCCTTTAGTAATGCTCCTCTAAAGTTATCCTAAGTTGTGTCAACTTATCAATCATATGCTATGCAACGATATGCAAGTACTATTATATCTACTGCTCTGATTCCCTATTGTGGTTTATGTACTGACAGCAGTGAGCAAAGTGTTATAATAGAACATTTAATATCCTTAAGTGATAAATGATATTATAGGTCTTTATGATGTGGAGGAAATGGAAGGTTGAGTCAGTTTCCAATGTCAGAAGTAACTTCATAAAATTATGTGTTATAGCAGTTTCCTCTCACTGGCATAACTCATTATTCAAAACATAGTAGCTTAAATCAGAGCACTGGAGGTTAGGTGATCAAAATTGATGACAAGAAATTAAAGATATTGGTTATGTTTTCATAGATGTTCTAGAGCATATTGCCTTGCTTTCTAAATCTTCTAGAGATCATCATTTTTTTAACGTGGCTGTATCCCTCTTCTGTCTTCAAAGCTGATAATGGCACACCAAGTATTTTTGTGTTACTCTGACATAGACTCATCTGTTCCCATATTTAAAGGCTCTGGAAATTTTATAGTCCTACCAGATTACTGATTCTTCTGATTAATCACTCCAGTAACCAACTAGGTTGGTTGTATATCTGACTAGAATACATACATATTTTGGAAATAGTTATTCTTTTGGCAGCACACATAAACTCTCATAACCAGGATTTAATCACTCCTGGGTAATTGGAAGAGGACCCTGTGACGTAAAATTTCAATTGTACAGCACTTTTTAAAAAGCATCAAATATTCCATATTTCCTAAAAGATAAAATTATTAACCAAGGATGTTTTTCTCATTTAGATATCACGTATTTCATTACTCCCTACTCTCTGCAGTGTTATTCATAACCTCACTGACATTCACATTTTTGTTGGCTCTATAAAGTATTCTAATTTATCAACCCATCATATACCTGTGGTTTTCTTATCAATAAATTCCATTCATTCTTTAAAGATGAAACTAAAGCACTGGTCCTGTTAAGACATCATTTTAGATTTGTGCTAGAGAGGACACGTTTTCTATCTCTGCTCTGTAGATTACCATACAGAGATGGGCAAACAGAAAAAGTATTGTATAATAAAAAGATACATGCTGGATGTAGTGATACATATTTTTGATCCCCACACTCAAGGCAGAGGCAAAAGCTGTAGCAGAGGCAGGGGCATTGCTGGGAGTTCAAGGCCAGCCAAGGCTTCTTATAATGAGAACTTTTCTATTAGAAAAAATTTAAAAGGGTAAAGAAAATACAAAAAGAGACTAATGAGCTATAAATAAGTTGTTTATTTCAACTAATCTTCTACATGATAGCCTCAACATACTAGTAAAGAAAGTCCAGAATATGTTTATCTATGTAATATTTACATTAATAACTATATGGTTCTAGACAGTATATAATAAAATTTTATGTAAGAAATTTCTCTCAAAATTCATGTAAATATTATATTTTGGTTTGGTTTTTTCCTTCATTTTATATATTTTCAGATACTGACAACTTTAGAAACTAATTTTATGCAGTTCAAATGGATGAAAATATTATGTAAATTATTGAGAACAGTCAGAAAGAAAAACTGTGACTACTTGTTCAGAGTTGCCAGCATGCAGGAGTTAGTCACTGAGACCAGTATCAGGCAGAAGCTTAAAGGTGGAATGGGAAAGCTTTTCAATAAAGTAAAGGAAATGTTTTATATATATTCAAATTGATTACATATACATGAGGAAGCTACACATTATCTATCCTGAAATAGGACATCTTATATAACAGTAAGGAGAGCATGTTCTATGTTTCAGTTTTGAAGAGAAGATCTGACTCAGAAATAGGGCACATGAAAGTTCTTTTTTTTTATATTCACTCTTCTAAGCTGATGGTCATATTCCTAGGTTTGTTTCTGCTCAAACAGTATCAGGTGTTTGTTTTCCAAATATAGAGTGGTCATTTTCCTTATTTATGAATTAATATTTTTCCTAAGATTCTACCTTGGTTATTCACCAGCTTGTGCAAATCTAGCCACTATAGTGAAGGATAATGATAGAGGCACTGTCTGCTTAGTCATCTCATCAACCTATGCAGAAACTTCTTGACTATTTTGTTCCTACAACTTCATAAAGACCATCTGAGTAAAAGATAGCCTTGTGTATACTTTTAAGAATCTAGAAAGAATTTATTGACCCACCATCCTGATAAATATTTAAAAATATTGTAAATATTTAACAGTTGCTCTAAAGTATCTTAGAAGCCTTAATTATCTCACTTAGATGGAGACAACAAAAGTCTAACAGGATAATCCCTAGAGATTCATTTACCTGTTTCCTTACGGTGGTACATAGTCTGTTCTATCTTGCTTTTCCACAAACTCAAAAATTGCAAGAAAAATTTCAATGGGAAGAATGAATACCCACAGTACAAAGAAAACATATAATATTGTGACTGTCTAATAACATGTGTGCCAATGATTTGAGACTGAACTGTTTTATAGATGAGACAAAGTGGATCTCCTTAGACACTGAGTGAGAGTCTATGGTGCAATTTTTACAGATTTTCCTTTCTGTGTGCATTACACAGATGAGACACAGCTCTGACACCTTGCATGAGAAAAGTCAGTTATTTCTCAAGGTATACTGTCTAGTGATCTCATTTTGTAGCTTTCAGCTGTCTTGAAATTTTCAGGTTTAAATAATACATAAAATGAGAAAATTTGTGAAGAAATAAGCTCATAACATAATGCAGAATTAGAGGGAAGAAAAGAGCACACAAGTGTTCCAACCTCAGAGACATTACTTGGTAGGGGGTAATTAGAGATATAGGTAAACATTCTCATTCCCTGTTCAAGGTAGAACCAAGGTCTGACATAGTTGTCCTGTGGATTTGTTTGCCTATTAGTATCTTACAAGTGACATCTTTTGTATATTTCTCTGAGAATATTTGTTGAATTTAAATGTAGAATTACCCATAATACTTTCAATATTGTAATAATTGGACTTTTGTAGAAAAATACTAATAAACTGGATGATTAATGTCACATCTGAGGAATTCAAACCTGTCCATGTGGTTGATATTTTTCATAATGGTACTCTGGCTGTGGATAGTATATTCAATAGTAAGGCTGATTTCTGATTTCAAAGATGGATTATGTCTAGAGTATGCCCGAGACATTTTTCTTCTTTTACTTACATAGTTTTCTATTAGATAAGTTCCAAGATTCTTCATCATATATGAAAAATGAATTCAGGGCTTGGTTCTCTGGAGTTTCACTGCTATATTCAATGCTCCCATAACTGATACACTTCAGACTGCTGACAGTGAAGAATACCTTTTAAAATAGCTCTTCTAAGAGATGAATATTTTGGTTATCAATATTCAGTACAGGAATATATAATCATGGCAATATTTCCCATACCTGCATAGATAAGGATAGCATATTATTGGGGGTGAATGTCTTGAAGGAATATGGTAGATATCAGGCCATAGGTCGAACTTGCTCGATCTCTGAGGCAATATACTATGTCACCATATGAACTAGCAGGAATATTTTTGGTTTACAAATTTCTGAAATCTTTGTTAACTGCAGACTACAGATGCCACATGTTTTTACAAAAAACTGTTTATTGAGATTAAAGAAATGTTTAATGTCCTTAGTCATCAGGGAAATGTAAATCAAGGCAAGTCTGGGTTTCCATCTTACGGCCATCAGAATAGTTAAGATGAACACCTCAAGAGATAAGAGATGCTGGCAAGGATGTGAAGCAAGAGGGACACTCCTCCATTGCTGGTAGAAGTGCAAACTTGTAAAACATTTTTGGAAATCAATTTGTCATTTTCTCATAAAACTTTGAATAGTTATACCTTAAGAACCAGCTACATCCCTCCTGGGCATATACCCAAAAGAGGATCCAATACCTCACAAGGACACTTGCTTAATTTTGTAGTTTTATTTGTAATAGCCAGAAACTGGAAACAACCGAGATATCCCTCCACAGAATAATGGGTAAAGAAAATAGGGTACATCTACACAATGTAATATTATTCAACCATGACATCATGAATTTTGCAGGCATATAGATGGAACTTTAGAATATCACCTGGAATGTGGTAATACAGTCCCAGGAGGACATGTGTAGTATGTACTCACTTAAAAGTGAATACTAGCCATAAAATACAGGTACCACATTACATTCCACATACCAAAAGATATTAGACAAGATGGAAAAACCCAAGTGAGAAAGCTTGAATCTCACTTAGAATGGGGAATAAAATAATAGTAAGAGGCAGATGGTGGGAGGTAACTAGGAGAGAGGAATAATGGGGAGGAAAATGAGGGGTTTGAGATCAGGTGTGTGGAAGGACAGAAGAGATGGCTAGATTGTCATGAAAATGAATGGAAGTATGCAACTGACAGGGGTGAGGAGGTGGGGACATCTCCAGGCAGAGACCTAGGATAAGAAAGGCAACCAAATTTCAAGGAGAGTCACCTTACCTGTGACTCATTATGGTTGGGATATGGAACTTGAAGAGGCCATATGGTCAGACAGGAACTCCAGTGGAGCAACAGAGACACAAACATACTCACAAGACTTTGAACCCAAAGTTTATCCTATTTAAAAGTAATGTAGGCCTCAGGGATGGAGCAGAGACTGAGGAAATGACCAAAAACAATGAGTCCATTTTAAGACCTATCCCATGGGCCAGCACCATTCTTTAATACTGTTAATGCACATCTCTTATACTTGCAGACAAGAGAATGTGGTCCTTTGAGAGTCTCAACCGAGCAGCTGATTCAGACAGTACAGATACCCACAGTCAAAGAGTGGATGTTACTTGGGGACGCATGGAAGAATAGATTGTGGATCACTAGAGGGCTAGGAATTCCACATGAAGGCCAACAGAGCAAACTAACCTGGAATATTGGGGTTCTCATAATCAGAACAACCAACCAAAGAACATATATAGGCTGAACCATGTGCAGTTTCATGTGGAGGGCTATTCCAAAAGCTCTTTCCTTTATGTGGGATTTGGTCCACTAGCTGATTTGCCTTGTCTGTTCTCAATGGGAGAGGAAGATCCAAGCCTTGCAGAAAATTGAAGTTCCAGGTTAAAGGATTCCTGGGGGTGGGAGTGGGAGGGTACCTGTTCAGAGAAGAAGGGAGAGGGGGGAGGAATTTTGGGAGGGGATAACTGATAGGGGGCAGTGAGTAGAATGTAAAATAAATAAGTAAAAACAATAAAATTAAATTTAAAAAATTATGGGTGGTAAGAAAAACTAGTATTTTAAAAGTGGTAGTCTTGTGCATGTTTGTGCTACTACATTCTTTTCATCATTAAACAATTCTTATCCCTCTCAGAAAAATCATCTTTAAATAATTGGCTTTGTTTGCAAGATTGCAAATTAATTTTCGTATATTTAGATTCATTTTTTATGAAGGCTGAAAGCAAATGTTATATTGTCAGCATTCTTACTTGTTTCTGAATAACAGAGAAGAATGCCATAAGGGTTTCATAAAGAAAGTCATAGGTGGCTACATCTTGATTGAAAACTTCTGGCAGTAAGTAAGAGAGGGTAGTGGCAGAATTTTTATAACATGACTATTTAAATTTTTCTACAGCAAAATTATAGCAAACTTTTTTCTGGACAAGTGACATACTGAAACCAGGCATATAAGACATCAGCTATAACAAAAAACGATTCCACTTGATTTAACAATAGTGTAATATTGCTTTCAGGACGTAACATGAAATAAAAACTATTTTGCTGATGACTCAGAGGGACTTTACAAATGGATATCCCTGTTTGTTTGTTTGTTTTGCTGACTAGTACAACAGAAGAGTTTCCTTATTGAGAGGTGAGTATAAGAAAAAGTGTGGACTAGCTAGATGCCTTAATGGGCAAATGTTCTTGTTGACAGCACTGATGATTCAAAAGAAAGATGCAACTCTGGAAAATATAAATGATAGAATTCCATAGAAAGATAAAATGCTTGCTGGAATTTTAAAGAGACCCTAGAATGCAGTGCATGTTAAACAGTTTGTTTAAAGTAATCACAAAGGAAACAATATTTTTGTTAAAATTGAAAACAATACCTGTTTGTGAGATATCTGCAGGGGCATCAGCCTATGTCTAGCAGCATCACCCTACACCCACCTGTAGATGTGCTAAAGAGTAAGGGTTTGGAATTTCCTATAGGTGCATCTCACTCTTGACAACTTTCCACCAGAGGACACTGAATTCTAGCTTCTTTAATATCTTTATCTTCCTGTGTAAATTATCTAATACTAAGGATAGATAAACCCACATGTGCAATTTTCTCAGAAAAACAGTTAGCTTCTTTCCGAGAAATATATTACTTCTGAATATTGGAAATTTTGCATTTTATCTTAATATGACCAGAATTCTCAGGTGTGTTTGTGTGTGTGTGTGTGTGTGTGTGTGTGTGTGTGTGTGTGTGTTAATGTATGAGTAAAGTAAAAGGATGACTTTGTGTGGCAGTCTTCACTTTCCAACAGGCTTGAGATATGATCTTTTCATTGTTGTTGTTTGTTGGTTTGTTTGTTTGTTCATTTGTTTTATCATTGTATTATTAATGCTGAGCTTTCTGGCTCACAAGGTCTAGGGATTCTCTTGACCCTTCTACCCATCTCACTATAGGAGCACAGGAATACAGACACACAGTGCTGATTCTAGCTTTATATGGGCCCTTGAGTTTTAAGCTCAGGTCTTCAGGCTTTCACACTAAGTCCACACTGAGCTGTAGTCTGTAATTTCAGCAGTGTCTAGTTTACAAGAGGACTTAAAAAGCGTATAGTCTTTTCTTATATATTTATTCACATCTTTCTGAATATTTTTCTCCCTTTGATTTTCTGTATTTCAATTTTTCCAAAACCTAGGGTAGAGAAGGCATATTAATAAATGAAAGAAAAATAATTTAGAAATATAAAAAAAACATATCTAGAGTCAATCCATCTTCAGTAAAATAGTGGCTCACCAATTCCAGGAGATCTACTTTCCTCTTCTGACTTCTGTAGGCAAGCACATGATGTACAGACAACAAGTAGGCAAAAGACCTACATATGTAAAGTTAACATTAACAAATAGAAAGAATTTTTTATGTAGCAATAACGCATTAAATGCCAAAGTGTTGAAGAGGGTTTGCAGGAAAGGAGAGGTTGTTGGAGCATATACTTTGGGTGAATCAGGAGAAATACAGTAGATATGTAACAGAACTACTTCAATATTTAAAGTTTATAATGTCTATGACATAACTTTCTGATTCTACCTGTGATCTTTCCCATTTTCATCTCTGTAACTCATTTATATGAAGTTTAACGTAGAATAGAATTTTATAGAAATAGAATAGTTTCCATAGGGAAACTATGCTCTGAGTTTTCTTGTTCTATTTCTGTGCCAGAATTTGTTTAGTATGGACTGTTTTTGGCAGGATAAGTGAGGCCATAAAAAGTGGCCATGTTATGGTTACTCTGAGAAAATTTCAAAGGTACTGATGGCTGTGAAGGATGAGGTCTAAGACCAGCCCTGTTGGCTTTGACTTGGACTTTTCTTTTTTTAATTAATCATTCCAATCGTTTACATCTCAAATGATATCCCACTTCCTGATTAGCCCTCCAACAACCCCATCCCATATCCATAAAGAGTCCCTCCCCTTTGCCTGTATGAAGGTGCTCACCCACCCACACACTCTCTCCAGCCCCACTGCTCCAGCATCCCCTTGTGCTAGGGCATCAAACTTACTCAGGATCAAAGGCCTCCTCTCCCATTGTTGTCAGGCAAGACTGTGCTCTGATACATATGTATCTAGAGGCATGGATCCCTCAGGTACACTCCTTAGTCAGTGATTTAGTCCCTGGGAGAACTGGGTGGTCAGGCCAGCCTATGTTGATCTTCCAATGGGGTTGAAGTTCCCCTCTGTTCTTCCAGTTCTGCCAGCTACCCCACCAGGTTCTCTGAGCTCAGTCTGATGGTTGGCTCCAAGCATCCACATCTGCATTGGTCAGTTGCTGACTGGACATCCCCAACGAACCACCACAATGTGTTCATGTCAGCTAGCACCTCTTAACCACTACAACAGTGTCCAGTTTGGTGTCTGGAAATATGATGGGTCGTCATGTGGAACAGTCCTCAGGTGGCACTTTCTTCAATCTCTGCTCTTTTTTGTGTCCCTGTTCTTCTTTTGGACAGGGACATTTCTGGATTAAAAATTTCAAGATGGGTGGGTGCCCCCATCCCTTGACTGAAACCATGCCTATCTACTGGAGGTGGTCCTACAGGTTCTAACTCCCGCGTCTTTGTGCATTTCGGCTAAAGTCATCCACACTGGGTCTTGGGAGCATCATAGTTCCCTGGTGTCTGGGGCTCTAAAGTGGCAATTCCACCTCCACCCTGCTACATATTTTTGTTCGATTTTCTGACCTGGGCTTATTTTGCATAGGAGACTTAAAGTGACTACTTCTATTTCCTTCTGGGTTATGGTCTGTTTATGGTCAGGTTTATCTGATCCTGATTTAATTTTTGATACCTTGTATCTGTCTAGAAAATCATCCATTTCATTCACCTTGTCAATTTTTGTTGAGTGTAAACTATTGTAGGATCTGACTATTTTTATAATTTCCTAAGTTTCTGTTGTTATGAATCCCTTTTCCTTTCTGATTTTATTAATTTGATCTCTGGTTAGTCTGGCTAAGGGTTGTCTATACTGCTGATTTTTCTCAAAGAACCAGATCCTAGTTTTGTTGATTTTTTTGTATAGTTTCTGTTTCAACTTGGTTGATTTCAGCCCTGAGTTTGGTTATTTCCTGCCATCTACTCCTCTTGGTTGTATTTGCTTCTCTTTCCTCTAGAGCTTTCAGATGAACTGTTAAGCTGCTGGTCTATGTTCTCGCCAGCTTCTTTTTAGAGGCACTCAGGGCTATGAGTTTTCCTCTTAGCACTGCTTTCATTGTGTCTCATAAGTTTGGATATGTTGTGCCTTCATTTTCACTTAATTCTAAAAAGACTTTCATTTCTTTTTTTATTTCTTCCCTGATCACATTATCATTGAGTAGATAGTTGATCAGCCTTTATGTGTGTGTGGGCTTTCTGTTGTTTTTGTTGCTATTGAAGAGCAGGATTAGTGGTCCAATAAAATACATGGGATTAATCCAATGTTCTTATATCTGTTGAGGTTTATTTTGTGTCTGAGCATATGATCATTTTTTGAGAAGGTGATGAGAAGAAGGTATATTCTTTTGTTTTAGGGTGAAATATTCTGTAGATATCTGTATAGTCCAATTGGATTATTTTTCTTTTAGTTTCACTGTATCTATGTTTAGTTTCTGTTTCCATGATCTGTCCATTGGTGAGAGTGTAGTGTTGAAATCTCCTATAGTTATTGTGTGAGGTTCAAAGTGTGCTTTGAACTTCAGTAACATTTCATTTACAAATGTGGGTGCCCTTGCATTTGGGGCATAGATGTTCAGATTTGAGAGTTCATCTTGGTAGCTTTTTCCTTTGATGTGTTTGTAGTGTCCTTCCCCATTTTTCTAATAACTTTTAGTTAAACATCTATTCTATTGGATATTAAAATGGCTACACCAGATTGCTTCTTTGGACCATTTGCTTAGAAAAAATTTTCCCTGCCTTTTACTTTGAAGTGATGCCTGTCTTTGTAATTGAAGTGTATTTCCTGTATGTAGCAAAATGTTGAATCCTACTTATGTATTCATTCTGTTAGCCTATGTCTTTTTATTGGAGAATTTAGTCTATTAATGTTAAGAGATATTAGGCACCAATGAGTATTGCTTCCTGTTATTTTTTGTTTGATAGAGGTGGAATAATTGTTTATCTTCTTGTGAGTTTGTTGTGAAAAGATTTATTTCTTACTCTGTCTTGGGTGCAGTTTTCTCCTTGTGTGGGACTTTTCCTTCTTAAAGGCTATAATCTCTAAAGGACTGGATTAGTGGAAAGCTATTGTTTAAATTTGATTTTGTCTTAGAATACCTTGGTTTCTCCACCTATTGTAATTGTGAGTGTTGCTGGGTCTAACAGTCTTAGCTGGCTTCTGTTTTCTTAGCTTATGTATGACATTAACCCAGGATCTTCTTTCTTTTAGAGTCTCTGTTGAGAAGTCTTGTGTAATTCTGATAGGTCTGCTTTTATTTCTTACTTGATCTTTTTCTTTCGCTGCTTTCAACATACCTTCTTAGTTCAGTGCATTTGGTGTTTTAATTATGTGACGGGAGGAATTTCTTTTCTGGTCCCATCTGTTTGGTATTCCGTAGACTGCTTGTATGTTTATGGGTTTCTCTTTCTTTACGTTAGGAAAGTTTTCTTCCATAATTTTGTTGAAGATATTTGCTGGCCTTTTTATTTTGGAATCTTCACTCTCTTTTATACCTATTATTCATAGGTTAGGTCTTTTCTTAATTTTTTTTTCGGAGGTGAAGACTGAACCCAGGGCCTTGAGCTTGCTAGGCAAGCGCTCTACCACTGACCTAAATCCCCAACCCCTGGTTAGGTCTTGTCATTGTGTCCTGGATTTCTCGAATACTTTGAGACAGAAGTTTTTGCTTTCTGTGTTTTTGTTTCCTGTTGTTTTGATGTCTTCTATGGTACCCTCTGCAGCTGAGATTCTCTCTTCAATTTTTGTATACTATTGGTGACTCCTGTTTTCTTTTCTAGGTTTTCCATCTCCAGGGGTGTCTCCTGTTGTGCTTTCTTTAATGTTTCTATTTCCATTTTTAGATTCTGGAGGGTTTGTTCAATTCCTTCTCCTGTTTGATTATATTCTCCTGTTTTTCTTTAAAAGATTTATGTGTTTCCTCTTTAAGGGCTTCTACTCATTTACTTGTGTTCTCTTGTGTTTCTTTAAGTGAGTTATTTATGTCATTTTTAAAGTCCTCTATCATCTTCCTGAAATGAGAATTTAGATCTGAATCTTGCTTTATAGGTGTATTGAGGTATCCAGGCCTTGCTGTGGTGGGAGAACTGTGTTTCTATCTTGCCAAGTCCCATTGGTTTCTGCTGCTTATGTTTTTACACTCGCCTCTTGCTATATTATTATCTCTGTTGTTACTGCTAAAAAAAGTAAAAATTTTATCTAGTCTGAATAAGTAAATCTGCAGCCTCTTCATGTTTGTTTCAGACTGGCCTCAAATATATAAATATGTTCTGCATGTATTAGTTATAGATTATTTGCTTATAAGTTATTGGGTATGGTAAAAAAAATTTAACATTGGCAACAGATAGTTGGCTTAAAACTGGTAACTCAGTGCTGGAGTCATTCTAGACTATACACATGGCATGAGCAAACCCAGGGAAGTATGTCTCTAAAGATACCTCAAAATTGGGATATATTTTATTCAATTCCTGACTTAGAAACCAGATTTATAAGAGATAGGATTTCTTTAATGAGGTATTAAAAAGTATACCATTATGCATTCATATATAAGAACTGGCAGCCAAACATTTTAACATGAAGATAATGCACTTGGTGTTGATTTTAGAGAAAATTGATTGTTTACACTGTTAAAAATTGTGCTTTGCTTTCCAAAAGTATGGCTATGCTCTGATACTGAAAAAAAAACTTGGTTACAAAGTGTTTGCATCTAGTGTGCTTGCTTGTAATTTTAAAGAACCTATAAGGTGATATCATTTGAAAGGTTTGCCTCAAGAAATGGCCAGTAGCCCTACATGTTGTCAAAAATTTGTTGCTGCTTCAATACAAGAAGTTAAGATTTTGAATACCTATGTGTATAGTATTCATTATATGGGTGATATTTTATTCGTTGATCCCTCTGAAGGAGATTTTTTCTTGTACAAGAAGCATTAAAATCTTGGGGATGAGTTGTAGCTCCAGAGAAGATTAAAAAACAATATCCTTCTTAATATTTGGGATGTCAGTTGTATTCTACATAAATTGTTGAATAGAAGATTCAAATAAGAAAAGATAGTTTACTTACTGTAAATGATTTTCCAAAGCTGTTAGGTGATGTTAAGTGCCTAAGACCTCATCTAAGCTTACCACAGGAGAACATAAACCTCTGTTTGATATTCTCAAGGAGGATGCAAATCCTAGTTCTCCTTGACAGTTAGTTGATGGGGGACAAACAGCTTTTCAGAAAGTAGAGAAAGCTATTAGTCAACAACAGATACATTAAACAGATTATGATCAATTGTTGACTATTTGGTTCTTATTACTTCTCATGCTCCCACAGCAGTTCTTTGTCAAAAGGGACATTAATGTGGATTCATCTTTCTTCATCTCCAAAGAAAATTTTAACACAATATTATGAAGCTGTTCCTATGTTAATACAGAATCGTAAGGTAGAATCGTTAAAGTATTTGGGGAAAGAAACTGATGAAATATTTATTTCTTATTCCAAAGAGCAATTAAATTGGTTATTGCAGAATACTGATATTTTTCCTATCGCATGTGCAAACTTTTCAGAAAAATTGATAATCATTACCCAAAAGACAAATTGTTAAAATTCTGTATTTTATGTCTGTTTTTGTATTTTCTGTAAATGTTTACATGCAGCCTATAGAGAATGTGCTTTACAGAAGGCCCGTTTAATGGGACAGCAGCACATGTGATTGGATCACGAGTTTATTTTCTTGAGTCGTCCCCTCCGTTTCACCACAAATAACTGAATTAAATGCTGTAGCCACTGTTTTTGAAATGTTGAAAAATCAAGCTTTCAAATTGTATACTGATAGCCAATATATAGCTTCTGGTTTACAATTGCTTGAAATTGTTCCTTTTTAAGGTACTTCTAATTCTCAAATTTTGAAATTATTTATGCAAATAAAACTCAACTTAAGAGAACATACCATTTCTTTCTTTATAGGACATTTAAGAGTGCATACTGGATTTCAAGGACCCTTTAGTAAGGGCAATGCAACAACAGATGTATACACCAGGCAGATTATAGGACTTACACAGGAATGATTAGCCAAAAATCTCATTCTTTACACCATCAAAATAGTAATGGCTTGAGACAACAATTTTGTATTTCTAGAGAATGTCGATATTAAATTGTAAAGACTTGTCCTGAATGTGCTCAATTTCTTCCTGTACCACATAATGGTGTTAATCCTTGAAGACTAGTACCTAATCAATTATGGCAAAGGAATGTTACTCATATTTCTGGTTTTGGAAAATTAAAATATATACATGCAACTATTGATATCTTTTAAGCTTTCTTGTTGCAACTGCCTTAACAGGAGAAACAACTAAAAATGTAATTACTCATTGCCTATGTTGTTTGTTGATGCTGGATGTTCCAAATGAGATTAAAACGGATAGTGGGACTGCTATTGCAGTCAAACACTTGAGACGTTTTCTTGAAAATCAAATATTACCCATATTACTGGAATTCCTTATAACCCTCAAGGACAAGGTATTGTGGAATGGACCCATGGAACTTTACAACAATATGTTCATAAAATTTAAAAGGGGAGTTATATCCCCACACCACGTACATTTATTTAAATCATGTTCTTTTTATTTTAACTTTTAAAATTTGCATGCCAAGGAACTCTCTGAGTGTCTGTGGCACCGTACAACTAGGCATGCTTATACTTAGGTGAAATGGAAGGATCCACTTACTGGCATATTGTATGGCCCTGATTGGGTATTAATATGGCAAAGAGGGCATGTTTGTGTGTGTGCATGCGTGTGTGCGTGCGTGCGTGCGTGTGTGTGTGTGTGTGTGTGTGTGTGTGTGTGTGTGTGTGTGTTTTCAGGATGTGGAAGGAATGTGGTAGCTTCCAAGTGATTAGTGAGACATGCTGATGCTGGGACAAAGAATGATACTGCAATGGTGACAGGAAAGCTATATTGAGAATATATGTTCCTGACCTACCTTTGCTTGCCTATATTCCAAACTAGACAAGCTGCCTTGCCTCAAGCTTTTAGACCTTGTGGTACAGAGACCAGGAGAATGGTAGAAACTGCCTTTAAAAAATTCATCAAATAGAGAAGTTGTTATAACTGCCCTTCTCTTTCTCTCTTTCTTTTCATGTGACCCGTTGTTCTGCCTCAATCATGGACTGGTCTGGGAATTAATTGGGCAAAAGGAGATGTCCACAGTTTATTGCCAATCAAGTTCTGGACATTTTTAGAGACATATTTGGAAGCTAGCTGTGGAACTCTATGATGTTATTTTAGCAATAGACAAAATTGGAATAGGGTCTGTATTTTGAAGAAATGTTAATGAGTGTGTTAAGGATCCTTATCTTTTATTAATTGGCATTACTTTTGTTTCTTCCACAATAATTTGTATCGATTATACACTCTCTAATTGTGTTAGTGTGTTGAAATCTGGCATGTCTGTTATGGTGGTCTCTCAACCAGCTTTTATTTTATTGCCCAGAGTATGACAGGAACTTGATGGTCTGAAAAAAGCTTGCTGATACTGGAAGAAGTGATTCTTCTTTAAGAATCTTTAAGTGATTCTGCCTTTAAGCAGAAGCAAGAGGGTAGTGGGCTTGATTATTGCTGGTATAGCGGCTACGATTACATGAATGGGCTAGCACCACTGCCTCTGTATGTGCCTTCACACAGAAAGTGAAAACAGCTACGTTTCTTAATCATTTAGCAAAAAAATGTTACTAATGCTCTTGAGTATTTAAGAAGATTTAGATAGACCTTTAGAACGACAAATAGACACCCTTTATTAACACTATTCATATTATTAGAGAGGAGGTTAGAGTTTAAGAGTTAAGAAGCCATCTCAAGTGTCATGCTAAATACCAATTGATTTATGTCACTTCTAAAATTTAAACTGACAGCCACTATATTTGGGAGAAAGTTCCAAAATACTTGCATAGTTCTAACACTTCTCTGGAAGTTTTAACTCTGCACACTGAGATTATGAATTTAAAGAATGCTGCTCCAGTGAGATGTGATGCTATGGATACTGCTGATAAAATTATTCCTGGTTTGAGGTCATTATTTTTGTCTTGGTCAAGCTTCAAGAATGGCTTATATAGCTTGATAGTGTTGGGTCTTCTTGTTCTAGAAATACTTTTTTTCCTGCTCATTGTGATAAAACTTGTCTTTAACAGCATCAATATGTTGGTGGTCAATGGCTTGAAACTAAAAATGGATACACTCTGTGGGTACACAGAGTCATTAATTTAACAAGCTGGCAGTCAGTGATGGGTAAGATTCTGCACAGAGCTTGACCAACTTAAGACAGAAATATATTGCATTTGATAATGCATATTCCACAATGATTAAGGGAGGCATTCTTGTCAGAACAAAAAGACAGACACAGTTTTGTTTATGAAATAAAAAAAGGGGAGATGTGGAGAACTTTGGGGGCTGCTTCAAGGAATTTGGCAGGAATTTGACATTGGGCTAGGAAGAATGCTCAAGCAAGACTCTGACATTTAGCTGGGACTAGGAAGTAGGCTCAAGATGAATAGTTAAGGGATGTTTTATTTGTATCTTGATTGGTCTTGTTAAAAACCTGAATACAATAATCATGGTACCTCTGCTTAATGCTTTATTTGTTCCTTAACTACTGTTTATGCCCTGGAACTGACCTTATTTCTTGCATATACTTAGAATGGTATAAAAGCAGACTGAAGAAAAATAAAGCCACTTCAGCCTCAGCACTGACTGGAGTCTTGTTATCATATTGTCTGATTGTCTTTTTCTTCTCAATCCTCACTCCCTCTCTTGAACCCAAATTGACTTACTGAGCTGGCTTGGTTACTTTAATAAATTTGCAATCTCAGAAGTACTCCTTTTAGAACTCAAGGCAGAAGTTCTTTGGAGTTCTGAACATGTATCAACTGTATGATGTACACACACACACACAAACACACACACACACACTTTAAATTATCAAACTCTATAGCATAAAACACATAAGCTATTGTATTACATTACTCTAAGATAACTCTATTAATTAGTATTTTTAATTCAGCGTATTGCATCTCTATGTTTTGACATTTCAATTCATCAAGCTTTTGTACATTTTTTTTCATATGAAACTATCTTGGTTTTGCTGTCATTGTCCATTCCAGATTAGATCAGATTGATTTTTTAAATCCTCTAATCTATGATCTGTGGGCTCTAATCTAGAATTTAACGTTTTGTTTTCTCCTTTG
Organism: Rattus norvegicus; assembly: GCF_021556685.1. Classification (NCBI taxonomy): domain Eukaryota; kingdom Metazoa; phylum Chordata; class Mammalia; order Rodentia; family Muridae; genus Rattus; species Rattus norvegicus. Next base: position 105,526,615 of record NC_141547.1, read on the forward strand.
CTAAGTCTGCTTTATTCTGATCTTTCCTAAAGTGAATATACATAACTACATTCATTACTGAAAAAATAATTAATTGCATCATGATAACCAGAACAAAATTATACATGGTCTATGTGCCCTCTGTTCCATGTTCTATGTTTTTAACACAGAAAATATTTTCCTTTTAATCTTTCTCTCTAACTCTCTCCTAAAGGATTTCTCAAGTACCTTACCAAGACTGTTGACATTTGAGCTTTTCCCCCCACTTCTGTAGATGGTGTTGCCCAAGTCTTTTTGTCCCTGACTTACTTCTGTGGTTTTAAGATCTTTTTGCTACTCAGCTACAAGAGTTATGCAGAATGCTGGCTTCTGGCTTTGTCCCCATTAGGTTGGTCCCTCTATCTGCTCAGTTCTCAGGTTTATAGGCTTTTCCATGAACCCAAATTAGGCTGTGGTTTTTCCACTGACTGTCTTTCTCTCTGTATTTTGCCCTTGTACCCTTTCCTCGATCTATACAGTGCTTGGGAGAAGCTACAGCTACTGTGCTTTGAAACTATGGTAGATGATCTAGCTTTTCTACTCAGCAAGGACTTTCAAAGGAAAAGTTATTATTATTATTATTATTATTATTATTATTATTATTATTATTATTATTAGTAGTAGTAGTAGTAGTAGTAGTATTTAATTACTTTATATCCAGGTCACTGCTCATCTCCTGGACACCCCCTTCTATAATCCTTCTTTGGGCAGGTGGGGGAACCCTGGGTATTCCCTTACCCTGGTACTTCAAATCTCTGTGAGGCTAGGGACTTCCTCTCCTACTAGGCCAGACAAGGCTGTCCAGCTAGAAGAATATGTCCCACATATAGGTAACAGCTTCTGGGATAGCTGCCAACATGAAAACCAAGTTGTACATCTGCTACATATGATTGGAGAGGCCTAGTTACATCCAATGTATGTACTTTGGTTGGTGGTTCAGACTGAGAGCCCTAAGGGTCTAAGTTAGTTAACTCTATTGGTATTCCTGTGGAGTTCCTATCCCTTTAGGGATCTATAATCCTTCCTCCTATTCTTCCACAAGAATCCCCAAGCTCCATCCACTGGTTGTGGGTATCCATATGCCTGAGCCAGCTGTTGGGTGGAGCCTCTCAGAGAATAATTTACTCCTATCTGCAGGCTTAATGGAATATTATTAACAGTGTTAGTGACTGGTGATTTCCCATGGAATGGGTCTCGATTTGGGCCCATTATTGATTGGCCATTCCCTCAATATCTGCTCTTTTCCCCATTCCTACATTACTTGTAGGCAGGATATATTTTGGACTGAAAGTTTTGTGGTTACATTTCTGTTTCTATTGCTCCATTCGGTTTTTTTCTGGATATAGGAGGTAACTCCTTCAGGTTCCTTATCCCCAGTGTAGTAAGTCACAGCTAAGATCACCCCCATTGATTCCTGGGTGCCTTCCTTGTCATAGGCCATGTTTTGTCTAGGAGATGCTACTCAGCACTGACTTTTTTTAAACATTTTTTATTAGATATATTTCTTTACTTACATTTCAAAGGTTATTCCCCTTCCTGGTTTCCTGTCCATAAGCCCCCATCCTGTCCCCCTCCCCCATAAGGGTATTCCCCCTCTACAGCCCCCTTATTGCCCCCCCATATTCCCCTGCACTGGGCGTCCAACCTTGGCAGGACCAAGGGCTTCCCCTTCCCCTGATGCCCCAACAAGGCTATTCTCTGCTACATATGCAGTTGGAGCACTGAGCCAGTCCATGTATAGTCTTTCGGTAGTGGTTAAGTTCCTGGTTGGTTGGCATTGTTGTTTTAATGGGTCGCAAGCTCCTTCAACTCTTTCAATCCTTCCTCTAATTACCCCCAAGGGGGTCCTATTCTCAGTTCTATGGTTTGATGCTAGCATTGACCTCTGTATTGGACATGCTCAGGATGTGTCTCTCAGGAGAGATCTATATCCAGTCCCTTTCTGCATGCATGTTTTAGCTTCATCAATCTTATCTAGTTTTGGTGGCTGTATATATATGGGCCACATGTGGGTCAGGCTCTGAATGGCCACTCCTTGAATCACTGCTCTAAACTTTGCTTCCATATTCCCTCCTATAGATATTTTTCCCCCATTTAAGAAGTGGGAGCATCTGCATTTTGGTCTTCCTTCTTCTTGAACTTCCTGTGGTCTGTGGATTGCATCTTGGCTTTTTGGCTAATATCCACTTATCAATGAGTGCATACCAAGTGTGTTTTTCAGTGATTGAGTAACCTCACTCAGAATGATATTTTCTAGTTCATTCTATTTGCCTATGAATTTCATGAAGTCATTGTTTTCAATAGCTGAGTAGTACTCCATTGTGTAGATGTACCACATTTGCTGTATCCATTCCTCTGTTGAAGGGCATCTGGGTTCTTTCCAGCTTCTGGCTATTATAAATAAGGGTGCTATGAACATAGTGAGCATGTGTCTTTGTTGTATATTGGAGCATCCTTCAATAGCTCAGTTGGTAGAGTGGAGGACTGTAGGAATAGCACTGACTTTTTAAAGGAACATCCTTCTGCTCTGCCTCTGTGTGAATTCCCACCACAGTGTTTGTAGAAACCTCCTTCTGCCTGCAAGTCCTCAGGCTCTCAGCCTGGATTCTAAGAGCCCTTACGTTGGATGATATTTCTAACTTTTTGTCTTTTTTATTCTCCCTCAGTTCTGGAATAATGACAGGGAGAATTTTGTATATACTATGTCTTTGGTCTTAAGTTAGGCTTGCTCCCCAATTAGCTTTGAACTTATAATATTAGTTTTGTACTATTCTTTGTCTGCCACATCTCCTCAGTTCAACATGAGCAATTTTTTCAGAGTGGAGGTAGCAAATACTTTGTGCTTATTTCCAAGAATTCCTCTTTCTCTGACAGATGTCTTACCTTCTAATCTTGCCTCAACTTATGGGTCATCAATATCTATTAACAGGTGATTCTTCCACACATTACCCAAGAGATTATACCTCTAGATGTTCATAGAGATCTTATAAGCTATGAAACCTTTTCTTTACATATAGTACTTGGCCTTTAAGCACAATATTAAACATGAATATTCAGGTGGCTCCCTCAATTGGGCTCAAGAAAATTGCATTTCTGTCCTGGGACACTGGGGACTTATTTTGCAGGTAGCAAACATTTTGATTGTATTGTAATTAATGTTAAAATTAGGCATACAGGGACATGTTCTCAGTAAAAGAAAAAAAATTACACACAGCAAAAATGTTTATTGATATAACTCAGGAACAAAATCTTAAAAACACAATTACAAAATTCTTCAGTTGTAATTTTAGCATATTTATAGACTAAGCTGTTTCTTGACTATTTTGTGTGTTGTGTATTAAATTCAAAAATGATACCTTAACACTAAGAATACATGAAAAGATATCTTCATTTGTACTACACATTTATAGATGCTCTGATGACTGTATAATATACATGCCAGGTCACTTACTACAGATATATTACAAATTTTAATAATTCTGAAATGATAGAATCTAATTTGAAACAAAGAAAAAGAAAAAAGTAATACAACTTAAACTAAACTTGTGTAAAGGAAATAACTATAAAGTAAGAAAGAGAAGTAGCATTTGATATATCCTTCTAGAAATATCTTCTACCCTCCCCATTAGTAGTAGTTTACAATGGTGGAGTGTAGAAACAATGGCAGAGTTGTACATCTGTCTGCAGGTATAAGTACAGAGATAAAACATGCATAAATCCTCTACCATATTTAAACACTTATTTCATTTTATTGAGAAAAAATATTTTTCTTTATAATAAAAGAAATAATAATGTCATAATAATGTCAGAATGACTTTCTTATTTTTTTTTCCTTTCTTACTGATGGAGATCTCATCTGGGGTCTTGAACATGTAAGCAATTGCTATTCCACTTGGCCCCAGTTTTTCTCTCTAATATTATGTCAAATTATACCAAAAACTATTTAGTATCAAATCACTTTCATATTCTAGAAATAAAGAGCAATAATACGGAGCTAATTCTTTGAAAAGATGATGTACAAACTTGTATCTAAACTGATGACATGAAAGAGAGAGAAGACACAAATTAATATAGCTAGTAATAAAAAAATGAGAAAATTTAAACATATAACTTAAACCCAGATGCTCTCAAGAGATAGTTTTCAGCAATTATACTTGAATAAATTATAAAACTTAGGTGAGATAGATACATTTTTAAAGTATGGCTATCTAAATTAATCAAAGAAGCTGGGTCTATAGAAACAAGATTGAAACAATAATAGTCTCCCAACAGAGAAAAGCTCACATCCAGACATATTCAGTGCTGAAGCCCACAAGACATTTAAGCATCCTGTGATACATTCGAACTCTAGATTCATAAAGTATTTAGAAAGGAATGAAATGATCTAAGAATTGCAAACTATGACGCCTTCTTAAAGCAATTGTTGTTACTATTGTTATGATTTCTTTGTTAGTTTTCTTCTCCTTTGGAGTGCTTCAAGAGGTTCATTTGGCAACTTCTAAATAGCATGTATATCGTCATCATTTTAAATTTATACCAGCATCTTTGAAGTCTATACAATTATTATGGACATAGAAAGTTCACAATACTATGTGTTCCCTTCCTGCTGGGGTGTGGAAACACCACTTGGGCAGGCAAAACAGGAGATGCTAGACTGCATTTACCCTATGCCATCATCAGGTGCTGGGTTTATGGCAAACACCAATGCACCACTCTGAGGGTAGGAGAATGCAACCTGGCCTCGGGGCCTCAGGCTGAGTGAGAAATAAAATTGGCTGAGGTCAAATCTGGGGTTCTATGACTCTTGGCTGTCCACTTACTGCTGGGAACTGCATGGAGTTGGGAAGTGAGGGGGCCCACGAGCCTGTGAGGAGGAGCCCAAAGCCTGGGTTTCCCAATCTCCTGAATATCTAGATGCTGGTGCTGAGGTATACAACCTCCTTAGCGTGTACCAGCAAGTAAATACATTTTTCAGGAAAGAATGTCATGAAAGGGAAGTTTATTGGCTAAACCCTCAGAGCCTCTAGACTCATCATGTCCCTTTGTGGAGAATGTAGTAACAAATTCGAGGCCAGGATTCTTGGTATGGAGCAGGGAGATGCCTACTGTACGCAGAGGGTTCAGGGGTTTCTGAACCCACTCAACCTTACCAAGTTTCCTGGCATGTTCCACTGCCCCATAGTACAATGGAAGAATTAATGAAATATGACTCCAAATATTCCAGTATTTCAATATATGGTTCATGGTTGTTGACACTGTTAGAATATTGTGACACACGTAAGAATTAAAACATTGATGGAGGAAGTGGCATCATTAGGAATCTTTGAGGGTTTATGGCCTTATACCACAAGTGGGTTAATCACTCTGCTTCATGTTTGCAGATAAAGATGAGACTTCTCAGCTTCCTGTCCCAGCTATCTGCTGCTCTGCTTCCCTGTTATTTATTCTCCCTCTTGAGTCTAAAGCACTCTGACTCTAACACTGAGTCTAAAGCAACTCTTCCAGCTCTTATTCCTGGTAATGAGAGTTTATAACAGAAACAAAAGAGTGACTAATACAAGTGGAAATGTGTGCCTTTCAGAAGCATAGAGCACCAGTGCATGGCCACCAAATAAAGAGGCAAAGGAATGCAGAATAAATAATGTCTAATACAAAGGCTCAGAAGCAACTGCTAGGTATTATTTGAATAGGTATGATTTATTTCCAAAATTTAAGTTGAAGATAAAATTAGAAATAATGATATCATCCATGCTCTCAAACCCTGTGGGAGAGAGAGCTGATTGCCCAGAAGTGTGGGCAATACTGAGACTGCAGGGCAGGAAAGACTGCCACTTCTGCCCACCTTTGCCCACATCCTTGGCCCAAGAGGAAAGTGTATACTGTCTCTGGGCACAGGAAGATTGGAGCAGGCAAGCTGCAGGAGCCCTGTGGTCCAGACTGTGCCAGGATCTGAAAGGACCCATTCAAAGAGCTCCCTGCACCCAAATCCCGTGGGAGGGAGAGCTAGACCTTCAGAGGGGCAGACACGCCTGGGAAATGAGAGGAGACTACTCTCTGCCCACATTTCTGACTCTAGAGGAAAACACCTAGTGCCATCTGGGCATAGGGACCTAGGAGAAGTAGGGGCAGGCCCTTCTGGTTCCCTCCCACAGGAACAGCTGAACGCCAGTGGACAAGAATGACTATAGACCTGAGAGCAGAACACTCTGTTCCCATAACTGGCTGAAAAAAACAGGAAAACAGATCTACAGCACTCCTGATACACAGGCCTATAGGAAGGTCAAGCCACTGTCAGAAATAGCAAAACAAGGTAACACCAGAGACAACCTGATGGCGAGAGGCGAGCACAGGAAGGCAAGCAACAGAAACCATGACTGCATGGCATCATCACAGCCTAATTCTCCCACCAAAGCAAACACTGAATATCAAACTCTAAAATATTCATAGGAGGGAATATGGAGGCAACGTTTGGAGCAGGGACCGAAGGAACAGCCATTTAGAGTCTGCCCCACATTTGCTCCTTATATATACAGCCACCAAGACTAGATAAGTCTAATGAAGCTAAGAAGTGCATGCTGACAGGAACAGGATATAGATGTGTCCTGGGAGACACAGCCAGAACATATCAAATCCAGAGGCGAATGCTGGCAGTAAATCCCCGAACTGAAAACAGGACCCCAGTTGGTGGACTTAGAGAAAGGATTAAGGGAGCAGAAGGGGCTTGCAATCCCTTAAGTACAACAATGCTACCCAACCAGAGCTCCCAGGGACTAAACCACTAACCAAAGACTGTATATAGACTGACTCAAGGCTCCAACTGCATATGTAGCAGAGGATAGAAGACCTTGTTCGGCACCAATGGAAGGAGAAGCCCTTGGTCCTACCAAGGTTAAACCCCTAGTGTAGGGGAATGTCAGGGGCCGGGGGTTGGGTAAGAGGGAGTGGATGGAGAGGGGAACATCCTTATAGAAGAAGGGGAGGAGGATGGGAAATTGGACTTATGTCCAGAAACCAGGAATGGGGATTACATTTGAAATGTAAATAAATAAAATATCCAAGAAAAAAAGAAAAAGAAAAAGGCACAGATACCAGCCCAGAGTAATATTGAATGCAAAACTTTCAATCACCATCAATTTAGGGATACAGTTAACATACCTAAACATATTAAAGGCAACATACAACAGGTTCCTAGTGAATATCAAATTAAATGGAGAGAAATTCAAAGCTATTCCACTAAAATCATGAGTGAGAGAAAATCATCCACTCTGTCCATATCTATTCAATACAGTACTTGAAGTCTAAGCTAGGGAGAACAATAAGAAACCTGAAGAATATGAAAGAGATATAGGACCCTGTGGGAGAGAGACCTCACCGCCTGGTCAGGTGGGCACTCCTGAGGCTGCAGAACGGAAGAGACCACCAACACTGCCCACCCCTGCCCACATCCCTGGCCCAAGAGGAAACTGTATAAGGCATCTGGGTTCCCGTGGGGGAGGGCCCAGGAGCGGCAGGACCCCTGTGCCTGAGACACCCCCAGAACCTGAAGGGACCGACCAGATAAACAGTTCTCTGCACCCAAATCCCATGGGAGGGAGAGCTAAACCTTCAGAGAGGCAGACTCGCCTGGAAAACCAGAAGAGAATGCACTCTGCACACCTCTGGGACGCCAGAGGAAAACACCAAAGGCCATCTGGAACCCTGGTGCACTGAAGCTCCCGGAAACGGCGGCGCATATCTTCCTGGTTGCTGCCGCCGCAGAGACCTCGAGGGCAGCACCCTGCGAGCAAACTTGAGCCTCGGGACCACAGGTAAGACCAACTTTTCTGCTGCAAGTGACCTGCCTGGTGAACTCAAGACACAGACCCACAGGAAAAGCTAAAGACCTGTAGGGAGGAAAAACTACACGCCCGAAAGCAGAACACTCTGTCCCCATAACTGGCTGAAAGAAAACAGGAAAACAGGTCTACAACACTCCTGACACACAGGCTTCTAGGGCAGGCTAGCCACTGTCAGAAATAGCAGAACAAAGTAACACTAGAGATAATCTGATGGCGAGAAGCAAGCGCAGGAACCCAAGCAACAGAAACCAAGACTACATGGCACCATCGGAGCCCAATTCTCCCATCAAAATAAACATGGAATATCCAAACACCCCAGAAAAGCAAGATCTAGTTTCAAAATCATATTTGATCATGATGCTGGAGGACTTCAAGAAAGACGTGAAGAACTCCCTTAGAAAACAAGTAGAAGCCTACAGAGAGGAATCACAAAAATCCCTGAAAGAATTCCAGGAAAACATAAATAAACAAGTAGAAGCCCATAGAGAGGAGTCACAAAAATCCCTGAAAGAATTCCAGGAAATCATAAATAAACAAGGAGAAGCCCATAGAGAGGAGACACAAAATTCCCTGAAAGAATTCCAGGAAAACACAATCAAACAGTTGAAGGAATTAAAAATGGAAATAGAAGCAATCAAGAAAGAACACATGGAAACAACCCTGGATATAGAAAAACAAAAGAAGAGACAAGGAGCTGTAGATACAAGCTTCACCAACAGAATACAAGAGATGGAAGAGAGAATCTCAGGAGGAGAAGATTCCATAGAAATCATTGATTGAACTGTCAAAGATAATATAAAGCGGAAAAAGCTACTGGTCCAAAACATACAGGAAATCGAGGACTTAATGAGAAGATCAAACCTAAGGATAATAGGTATAGAAGAGAGTGAAGACTCCCAGCTCAAAGGACCAGTAAATATCTTCAACAAAATCATAGAAGAAAACTTCCCTAACCTAAAAAAAGAGATACCCATAGGCATACAAGAAGCCTACAGAACTCCAAATAGATTGGACCAGAAAAGAAACACCTCCCGTCACATAATAGTCAAAACACCAAACGCACAAAATAAAGAAAGAATATTAAAAGCAGTAAGGGAAAAAGGTCAAGTAACATATAAAGGCAGACCTATCAGAATCACACCAGACTTTTCGCCAGAAACTATGAAGGCCAGAAGATCCTGGACTGATGTCATATAGACCCTAAGAGAACAAAAATGCCAGCCCAGGTTACTGTATCCTGCAAAACTCTCAATTAACATAGATGGAGAAACCAAGACATTCCATGACAAAACCAAATTTACACAATATCTTTCTACAAATCCAGCACTACAAAGGATAATAAATGGTAAAGCCCAACATAAGGAGGCAAGCTATACCCTAGAAGAAGCAAGAAACTAATCGTTTGGCAACAAAACAAAGAGAAGAAAAGCACACAAACATAACCTCACATCCAAATATGAATATAACAGGAAGCAATAATCACTATTCCTTAATATCTCTCAACATCAATGGCCTCAACTCCCCAATAAAAAGACATAGATTAACAAACTGGATACGCAACGAGGACCCTGCATTCTGCTGCCTACAGGAAACACACATCAGAGACACAGACAGACACTACCTCAGAGTGAAAGGCTGGAAAACAAGTTTCCAAGCAAATGGTCGGAAGAAGCAAGCTGGAGTAGCCATTCTAATATCAAATAAAATCAATTTTCAACTAAAAGTCATCAAAAAAGATAAGGAAGGACACTTCATATTCATCAAAGGAAAAATCCACCAAGATGAACTCTCAATCCTAAATACCTATGCCCCAAATTCAGGGGCACCTACATACGTAAAAGAAACCTTACTAAAGCTCAAAACACACATTGCACCTCACACAATAATAGTAGGAGATTTCAACACCCCACTCTCATCAATGGACAGATCATGGAAACAGAAATTAAACAGAGACGTAGACAGACTAAGAGAAGTCATGAGCCAAATGGACTTAACAGATATTTATAGAACATTCTATCCTAATGCAAAAGGATATACCTTCTTCTCAGCTCCTCATGGTACTTTCTCCAAAATTGACCATATAATTGGTCAAAAAACAGGCCTCAACAGGTACAGAAAGATAGAAATAATCCCATGCGTGCTATCAGACCACCACAGGCTAAAACTGGTCTTCAATAACAATAAGGGAAGAATGCCCACATATACATGGAAATTGAACAATGCTCTACTCAATGATAACCTGGTCAAGGAAGAAATAAAGAAAGAAATTAAAGACTTTTTAGAATTTAATGAAAATGAAGATACAACATACCCAAACTTATGGGACACAATGAAAGCTGTGCTAAGAGGAAAACTCATAGCGCTGAGTGCCTGCAGAAAGAAACAGGAAAGAGCATATGTCAGCAGCTTGACAGCACACATAAAAGCTCTAGAACAAAAAGAAGCAAATACACCCAGAAGGAGCAGAAGGCAGGAAATAATCAAACTCAGAGCTGAAATCAACCAAGTAGAAACAAAAAGGACCATAGAAAGAATCAACAGAACCAAAAGTTGGTTCTTTGAGAAAATCAACAAGATAGATAAACCCTTAGCCAGACTAAGGAGAGGACACAGAGAGTGTGTCCAAATTAACAAAATCAGAAATGAAAAGGGAGACATAACTACAGATTCAGAGGAAATTCAAAAAATCATCAGATCTTACTATAAAAGCCTATATTCAACAAAACTTGAAAATCTACCGGAAATGGACAATTTCCTAGACAGATACCAGGTACCGAAGTTAAATCAGGAAGAGATAAACCAGTTAAACAACCCCATAAATCCGAAGGAAATAGAAGCAGTCATTAAAGGTCTCCCAACCAAAAAGAACCCAGGTACAGACGGGTTTAGTGCAGAATTCTATAAGACCTTCATAGAAGACCTCATACCAATATTATCTAAACTATTCCACAAAATTGAAACAGATGGAGCACTACTGAATTCCTTCTATGAAGCTACAATTACTCTTATACCTAAACCACACAAAGACCCAACAAAGAAAGAGAACTTCAGACCAATTTCCCTTATGAATATCGACGCAAAAATACTCAATAAAATTCTGGCAAACCGAATCCAAGAGCACATCAAAACAATCATCCACCATGATCAAGTAGGCTTCATCCCAGGCATGCAGGGATGGTTTAATATATGGAAAACCATCAACGTGATCCATTATATAAACAAACAGAAAGAACAAAACCACACGATCATTTCATTAGATGCTGAGAAAGCATTTGACAAAATTCAACACCCCTCCATGATAAAAGTCCTGGAAAGAATAGGAATTCAAGGCCCATACCTAAACATAGTAAAAGCCATATACAGCAAACCAGTTGCTAACATTAAACTAAATGGAGAGAAATTTGAAGCAATCCCACTAAAATCAGGGACTAGACAAGGCTGCCCACTCTCTCCCTACTTACTCAATATAGTTCTTGAAGTTCTAGCCAGAGCAATCAGACAACAAAAGGAGGTCAAGGGGATACAGATCGGAAAAGAAGAAGTCAAAATATCACTATTTGCAGATGATATGATAGTATATTTAAGTGATCCCAAAATTCTACCAGAGAACTACTAATGCTGATAAACAACTTCAGCAAAGTGGCTGGGTATAAAATTAACTCAAATAAATCAGTAGCCTTCCTCTACACAAAAGAGAAACAAGCCGAGAAAGAAATTAGGGAAACGACACCCTTCACAATACACCCAAATAATATAAAGTACCTCCGTGTGCCTTTAACCAAGCAAGTAAAAGATTTGTACAATAAGAACTTCAAGACACTGAAGAAAGAAGTTGAAGAAGACCTCAGAAGATGGAAAGATCTCCCATGCTCATGGATTGGCAGGATTAATATAGTAAAAATGGCCAATTTACCAAAAGCAGTCTACAGATTCAATGCAATCCCCATCAAAATACCAATCCAATTCTTCAAAGAGTTAGACAGAACAATTTGCAAATTCATCTGGAATAACAAAAAACCCAGGATAGCTAAAACTATCCTCAACAATAAAAGGACTTCAGGGGGAATCACTATCCCTGAACTCAAGCAGTATTACAGAGCAATAGTGATAAAAACTGCATGGTATTGGTACAGAGACAGACAGATAGACCAATGGAATAGAATTGAAGACCCAGAAATGAACCCACACACCTATGGTCACTTGATTTTTGGCAAAGGAGCCAAAACCATCCAATGGAAAAAAGATAGCATTTTCAGCAAATAGTGCTGGTTCAACTGGTGGTGGAGGTCAACATGTAGAAGAATGCAGATCAATCCATGCTTATCACCCTGTTCACCTGTACAAAGCTTAAGTCCAAGTGGATCAAGGACCTCCACATCAAACCAGATAAACTCAAACTAATAGAAGAAAAACTAGGGAAGCAACTGAAAAAATTTCCTGAACAAAACACCAATGGCTTATGCTCTAAGATCAAGAGTCGACAAATGGGATCTCATAAAACTGCAAAGCTTCTGTAAGGCAAAGGACACTGTGGTTAGGACAAAACAGCAACCAACAGATTGGGAAAAGATCTTTACTAATCCTACAACAGATAGAGGCCTTATATCCAAAATATACAAAGAACTCAAGAAGTTAGACCACAGGGAGACAAATAACCCTATTAAAAATGGGGTTCAGTCCAGAAAATTCTCATCAAGAAGAGGCTGCCAGGAATGTCTCTGGGTGTGGCCATTCAAGACTCTGGTGAGGGTTGACTTTCTTCCCTTTGCTGAATAAATATAGATCAAATCACAAAGTTAAAAAAAAATGGGGTTCAGAGCTAAACAAACAATTCACAGCTGAGGAATGCCGAATGGCTGAGAAACACCTAAAGAAATGTTCAACATCTTTAGTCATAAGGGAAATGCAAATCAAAACAACCCTGAGATTTCACCTCACACCAGTGAGAATGGCTAAGATCAAAAACTCAGGTGACAGCAAATGCTGGTGAGGATGCGGACAAAGAGTTACACTCCTCCATTGTTGGTGGGGTTGCAGACTGGTACAACCATTCTGGAAATCAGTCTGGAGGTTCCTCAGAAAATTGGACATTGAACTGCCTAAGGATCCAGCTATACCTCTCTTGGGCATATACCCAAAAATGCCCCAACATATAAAAAAGACACGTGCTCCACTATGTTCATCGCAGCCTTATTTATAATAGCCAGAAGCTGGAAAGAACCCAGATGCCCTTCAACAGAGGAATGGATACAGAAAATGTGGTACATCTACACAATGTCATATTACTCAGGTATCAAAAACAATGACTTTATGAAATTCGTGGGCAAATGGTTGGAACTGGAAAATATCATCCTGAGTGAGCTAACCCAACCACAGAAAGACATACATGGTATACACTCATTGATAAGTGGCTATTAGCCCAAATGCTTGAATTACCCTAGATGCCTAGAACAAATGAAACTCAAGATGGATGATCAAAATGTGAATGCTTCACTCCTTCTTTAGAAGGGGAACAAGAATACCCTTGGCAGGGAAGAGAGAGGCAAAGATTAAAACAGAGACTGAAGGAACACCCATTCAGAGCCTGCCCCACATGTGGCCCATACATATTCAGCCACCCAATTAGACAAGATGGATGAAGCAAAGAAGTGTAGACCGACAGGAGCCGGATGTAGATCGCTCCTGAGAGACACAGCCAGAATACAGCAAATACAGAGGCGAATGCCAGCAGCAAACCACTGAACTGAGAAAAGGACCCCTGTTGAAGGAATCAGAGAAAGAACTGGAAGAGCTTGAAGGGGCTCGAGACCCCATATGTACAACAATGCCAAGTAACCAGAGCTTCCAGGGACTAAGCCACTACCTAAAGACTATACATGGACTGACCCTGGACTCTGACCTCATAGGTAGCAATGAATATCCTAGTAAGAGCACCAGTGGAAGGGGAAGCCCTGGGTCCTGCTAAGACTGAACCCCCAGTGAACTAGACTGGTGGGGGGAGGGCGGCAATGGGGGGAGGGTTGGAAGGGGAACACCCATAAGGAAGGGGAGGGGGAAGGGGATGTTTGCCCGGAAACCGGGAAAGGGAATAACACTCGAAATGTATATAAGAAATACTCAAGTTAATAAAAAAAAAAGTTAAAAAAAAGAAAGAGATATAATTGGGAAGCAAACAATTAAAGTATCATTATTGACAGATGATAATATGCATAAGTGACCCTAAAAATTCCACCAAGGAACTGCTATAGCTGATAAACACTTTCAGCAATGTGCCTAGAAAAACAATAACTCAAAATTATCAGTAACCCTCCTGTATTCAAATGATTCCAGCAGTGAAAGCTATCAAGGAAACCATACATTTCACAATAGCCACAAATAATAGGAAATATGTTAACAGTAACTTTAACCAAGCAAGTGTATGGTTTGTGTGACAAAGAGTTCAAATCTTTGGATAAAGAATTTGAAAAGATATGAGAAGATGAAAAGCTCACCCATGCTCATGAATTAGAAGGATTAGTATAGGAAAAGTGACTATCTTACTAAAAGCAATCTACAAATTCAATGCAATTCTCATCAAAATTTCAATACAATTCATACAGACAATTAAACAACAATACTCATCTTCATATAGAATAAAAAGCTAAAGAGAGTATAGTTGAAACAATACCATACATTAAAAGAACTCCCTGATCTCAATTTGTACTATAGAACCATTATAATAAATATGGTATACATATGAGATACATGGTATAAAAATAGACAGGTTGCTCAATGGAAGTGAACCTAAGACCCAGAAGTAAGTTCACATCTGTTGACCTATGATTTCTGATTAAGAAGCCAAGAATATACAAAGAAAAATGAAATTATCTCCAACAAATGGCATTGGTCCTACTGGATGCTGGTTTTTAGAAGACTGTTCATAGACTAATATCTACCACCATGTCTAACTCAAGTGTAAGTGGATCAAGGATCTCTGCATAAAACCGGATACACTGAATCTGACAGAATAGAAAGTGAGGGATAGCTTTGAATGCATTGACCCACAAGATAATTTACTGAAGAGAACACTAATAGCACAGATGCTAAGACTGACAATTAATAAATAGGATCTCATTAGAACAAAATAGCAGCCTACACATTTTCAATGACTCCAAATCTGACAGATGGCTAATAATATCCAGAATATGTAAAGTAGTCAAGAAACTAGGTATGAACAAACCAAATGATCCAATTTAAAATGGGGTACAGATCTAAATAGAGAATTCTCAACAGAGGAATTTCAAATTGCTAATAAACCTTTAAAGAAATGTTCAACATCTTTACCCAGTACAGAAATGCTAATCAAAAGGTTGTCTCTTAGATTCCATTTTAAATGTGTCAGAATGGCTAAGATAAAAACCTTAAATGATAGTTCAGGCTAGTGAGGATATTGACAAAGGAGAAGACTCCTTTATTAGTAGTCAGTGTGCAAACGTCTACAGCCACTATGGAAACCAATATGGCAGTTCCTCAGAAAATTGGGAATTAGGCTACCGTAAGACCCAGACTCACCCTTCTTGGACACCAATGCAAAAAATTATCCATCATACCACAAGGAGACTTACACAACTATATTCATAGCAACTTTGTTCATAATGGTCAGAAGCTAGAAGAAAACTAGATTTCCCTTGATGGAAGAATGGAAAGCAAAATGTGATACATTTACAAAATGAAGTACCACTGCCCTTTTTAAAATGACATGAAATTTGCAGGTAATTGGAGGGAACTAATAAAAATCATCCTTCGTGCATTAACCCAGACCCTGAAAAACATATATGGTACGTACTCACTAATAAGTGGGCATTAGTTTTTAAATAAAGGATATTCATGAAATTATACATAGACGGAGAGAAGCTAAGTAACAAGGAAGCCTCGAGCAGTGGACGTATGGCTCTCCCTGGGAATGGGAAGTCGATTTTGTGGATAGGATGGAGCCAAATAGGATGTCAACAGGGAAGACCAGTTGGGGAAAGAGTGATGAACAGAGAGAGTACTCGGAGAGCAGAGTAGAACTGGAAAGCATTTGGAGATGGGTGTGGAAACCTAGTGCAGTAGAAATTCCCTGGAATTTGAGGGTGACCCTTTTGAAGACTCCTACTACTGTTGCATACAAAGCCTGAACAGACTCTCTTCTATAACCAGACAAGACTTCCAGCAGAGGGTTTGGGACATTAACTTTGCCACAAAATCTTTGACCTACTATTTGTCTTGTTTACACAATGTGCTAGGATACTGTTGGCATAGAACTCGTGCGAATGGCCAACTAATAACTAGTACAACTATATGCCACTGCTACTAGAGTGAGTTCATGACTGGCACTGGCTGGATCGCCAGGAACAAGAGCTTGGACAGCTCAGAGAACCGGAGACCCAGGAGAGAGAAAACAAAACAGTTACAAAAGAGAAAAAGCAATGAATGATTTCTTATGATATTTTGCTATATACATACATTGGTGCATAATCCTATTGCCATCAGAGACACTTCATATAGCAACTGACAAAGGCAGAGACCCAGACAGAGCCAGAATCCTGCAGAAGGTGGGAGGATGGATTGCAGGGTCAGAGGAGTTGAGAACACCAGGAAAATAAGGGCCACAGAATGAGCTAACTAGGGGTTATAAGGACTCACGGAGATTTGAAGTAGCAATCACAGCATCTGTATGGGTCTGAACTAGGCCCTCTGTACCCTGTTTTTGTGTAGGTTGGTGTTCTTTAGGATTCCTAATAGTGGAATGGGAGTAAGGATTGTCTGAGTCTCTTGTCTGTTCATGGTATCCTTTTCCTTCTACTGGGTTCCTCATTCAGCCTCGAAATGAGGGTATTTGCATAGTCTCTCTGTGACTTGTTATGTGATATTCTGTTCATATACCTGGGAGGCTCACTTTATTTTAAAAGGGAAACAAAGGAGGAATTAATGAGGAATGGAGGAGGTGGAGGGGAGAATGAGAGGAGTATAAGGAGGGGAAACAGGCCAGGATGTAAAGTCTGAGAGAAGAATAAAACAAGAAAAAAAATCCTGTTCCCTGGGTTATAAGCATCTGGATTATAAGCAGAAATATTTCCATTTATAAAACTATCACACTTTATTTACTGAAGCTAGGTGTAAAATACATAATGTTTAGCATATCATTGTACATAGTTCAGGTATTTTGGTTAATAATACAGAGGTTCTCTGTAGGAAGGATAAGCAATAATAAAGAATAATCAATTTAGTAAATATACATAGTCTGTATATAGAAAAGTATAGCTCACAAAACATCTCCATAAAATCAGTGATTTGATAACATCATTAAAATTATGAAAACAAAAGTGAACATGTGAGTCTATGCATAAAATGATTAGACAAGCTAAATTCATAATAATATGAAGTATTTATTAATTAGATCTTTTTGAGTTTTTAAACTCCCGTAGAATAACTTTTTTTTTTCCGAATTATCTGTTTTTTTTTTTTTTATTAACTTGAGTATTTCTTATATACATTTCAAGTGTTATTCCCTTTCCCGGTTTCCGGGCAAAATCCCCCTCCCCCCTCCCCTTCCTTATGGGTGTTCCCCTCCCAACCCTACCCCCATTGCCGCCCTCCACCCATAGTCTAGTTCACTGGGGGTTCAGTCTTAGCAGGACCCAGGGCTTCCCCTTGCACTGGTGCTCTTACTAGGATATTCATTGCTACCTATGGGGTCAGAGTCCAGGGTCAGTCCATATATAGTCTTTAGGTAGTGGCTTAGTCCCTGGAAGCTCTGGTTGCTTGGCATTGTTGTACTTTTGGGGTCTCGAGCCCCTTCAAGCTCTTCAATATCACCACTTAGTGTAAAATTTGATCTTTGATTAAAATACATTTAATATTCTATCTCTTCAAACATAAAGGCTTAATTTGAATTCCTTAAGATTTATTTATAATACAGGACAGTTCTTTTACTATCTACTTTGTGCAGTGTCTACGACAAATCATTGCCTAGAAAATTGTAAAAACTATTAAAAAACGGACAAATCAAATACTTGCTCCACACAGGTTTTATTAGATGTTTTCTTGAAAAATTAACTTTCATTGAAAACTCCTTAGTAGCAGACACTAAGGAGCTGGCTGTTTCGACTCACCCCAATTCCTAGCTTTCTCTTTGTACTTAATCTTTGAGGTTTTCAGTGTTTGATTTAAGTTTGTCTTCAGTTCTGGAGTTGAGTAGTATTCTCAACTTTCTCAAACACAGATATACTATATTTCTGTGTTTTATTCCTTTCCTTTTCTCTGCTAAAGTTTCCCACCAATTCGTACACTGCCCCAGTCCTAAAATTATATTACTACATTATATCATAAGTCATTTTCTCAGGACTCTTTGTATTCAATTTCATTTTTTACTGCATCAGCAATATATATATATATATATATATATATATATATATATATATATATATATATATTTGAAGATTTATATTGGAAAATATAGTAATATATTTATATTGGACTATTTCCCCCACCCACTCCAATAAACTTGTTTCTTAGTGTTTTATTTTTTCTTTTCTACACAGAGATTAGGAAATTTTAGAATTGTTATATACATTTTAGCAAACAAGTTTTGATCTATTGGCTTCTTGGAGCAGTCATGCCACAGCAATCCATTATGGTGCCAAAGGCTTGTAACATGACAAGGAAATTGAGAATACTAATGTCTTAGGAGGTGAGACCAGCACCACAGGAACCTCCTGCACCCTTCTGGTTCATTCTGATTCATGAATACTAGCCTCCTCCCCTCTCCCCATTTAATGAATCACTGGACATTAAAAAACAGAGTCACAAGGGGCCACATGCTTTCAACATGAAGCACTTCTCTTCACTGGGTTGCTATTGCAGTTCAGACTGACTGCCTGAATATGCTCAGGAGATTCAGCCAATACTGCATTTGGTTAAGTGCATAGTGAGAACAAACCAAAGCAATCTTTTCCTTATGGGCACCAGGTTCATCTAAGCATCTTCCTATGAGAGGACTGCCCTGATACCTTCTCTTTGTCCTCCCAACCTCTAAAAATAAAAAGTAAAATAAAATAAAAAATAAAAAGTTAAGCCGTTTAGACATTTGTAAGCCTGGTAAACAGACTTTGTCAGCAAAGTCCTACTATTATGAAGGAAATAGATAAGACAAAAAGTACACGTGATGACCCATCTATTGTGTTGTTGGGTAACTTATAAGGTTGACTTCCAACTTCATTGATGCAAAATCCTATTGGAAATGGTTGGGCAGTCATACAGAAAAGGGTCCATCCATCCATACAGAAAATGGTATCCATCGAGCGTGTTTTGTAGCTTCTCTTCACCAGTGGGAAGCCACCAGCAAATTCCAAGTCACAGTCAAGGAAATGATTCCTATGATGATAAAGTACAGAATGGTGACCCCCTCTGGGGGAAGCCGAGGCAGGGACCCAGGTCCAGCCTCATCCAGGGATTTTCTGACACTGCTGCACTAGGTAGGCCCACAGCAAGTGCTTCTGCGACTGCCCTGCGTTGAGTCAGTCCAGGTTGGCGATGCTGGCGTTGGCAAAGATACCCGCAGTCAGAAAGAGACATCCTGAGATGATGGCCATTTTATCCATCTCCACGCCCCACTCCCCCATTTCCCACCTCAGGGCAGGCCAAGGCCTCTTTTGTCATGCCCCTTGGGCCAGACCTGGGTTCCCTGTGCCACCACCCTCAGCCTGTGCAGAATGCGCTTCTGCCCTCTGTGCTGGGATTTTTATTGCACTTCTTAATGAAAAACTTAAAAAGTCAAATTTTAGTTTTTAACTTATATTTTCCCATTTGACTACTAACTACCTGAGAAGTAGTGGTTAGTAAGTTAAAAATAACCTAAATCCTATTATTTTTAAGCCACTTAAATTTTAATTAATTAAAAGTAATCTAAATCCTAATCTTTGCTAAGCCACCCAAGTTCTTCTATGGGAGGTTGGGCATTTACTCAGCCACCACTAGTAGCATGCTAATCATTCATTGTATATCAATACTCCAACCTTTAATTTGGCCCACTACCACTAGAAATAAAAACCATATTTCTATTCTGAAATGCAGCTAGACTTTTATGAGCATAAGTATTGAGCAAGGACCCTGGGAAGTCTCTTTTAAATAGTCAAAATCAGATGTAGCTAGAATAATTTTGCTGGTGTTCCCTTTATATTAAACTGCCAGGTCATTCTCATGTACATAACTTTAGTTGCCACTTTTGTCTTGAGACTAGAAGCCATACAGTGACATAATGCTAGACACTGATGCATAAGCGTGGTAAATCCCCAACTGCATAAAGGTAATATAACAGACAAAACAGTCACAGTAACTTCTTGAGATGAGAAGTGATATCCTCAAGTGTGAAATTTTAATATTGTGTTACGTTGTGATCCCTAACAAAGAAGGAGATGAAAATTAAAAGGATCAATACGGTTAATAGTGCAATGCACTTTGTGTCTATATGCAGGGCAAAAAGAAAGAAAGACACATGTTTTATCTTATTACCTATTCTTCATCTAATTATTTAAAAGAAATAGGATTGAAAACAGTGAGAAACTGATAAAAGTAGGTTAACATGCAGGCATTGTGGTGCATGTACTGTCACTTGAGTGTTGACCATGATCTTTCTGAAATGATCTCTTTTAGGTTTCAGAGCACCAGCAAACATTTCTAATTATTTGAGTTTTTCATGAGCCTTCCTTTTTCGTGAGCTTTTCTTTTCTCATGGGGTGTCAAATGCTATTCCTCCTGGGAGCTTCATTTAGCACTTTCCTATGTTAATTATTGGTGTTCTGAGTGAGTTCTTCAATTGAGGAAATCTCAAATCATCAATGCAGCGAGTGATTGAACACCATATTGTTTAAATATTTTGAGTTATGAAGCCTCTTCAATATGCTTCATCTATGGAGGCCTCCACATTGACTGTCAGTTCCCATTTATTCTCTCAACAGTAACCTTGAATTCCAACTACTTCTTTGTACTCATTATACTATTGTCTCTGGATTGTGAGACACAAATGGAGGGTGTCCCTATCTAAGTCCTTCTTGAATTATACCATTAATTGCTACGGCACTCTATTTTATATCTGCATGGTTCAGATTCTATTCAAACTTATCATATCACTGACAATTTAGTTGTTCAACAACTAATCTAAAAGAAATATGGCATGAGATCATAACCTATTGATTGTTTACTGCCTATAGACCAAAGTTCAGAGTCTGTCTTGCTATGAACATCTGCCCCAGTGTACATTAGTGTTATGTTCTACATCTTAGCAGATATGGAGCTCTTTGGTCTTTCATGACTGTCTGAAGACTGTTATTGCCTCTACTTAAAAGCTTTAATCAATTCTCTTGAAGTGCCAGTTGTTTTCTTGTCCTTGGTACCATTAATTTTATGAGAGTAAAATATTCTTAAATACGTACCATAGCCTATAGAATTTGCCTTTCATACTAGACTTGAGAAAACATAAGGGCATGTTTATATTAAAATCATATTTTCCTAAGACTTAAATGCTTGTTAAAAACGAGTTTTCTGTCTTTTCCTTTAGCAGTGATAAAATGGAATTGAGGAATATAGTTAGTCTTTAGATGTATAGGACTGAGAGTCAATAATGATATCTAGGAATGTGACTTTTCTTTTAAAATTGATTTTAGAAAGTTTTTAGTGACCAATTACAACACAAAGGGAATGTATTAGATGCTGTAACTTTTGGATAAGTTCAAGAACTCTCTGTAGTCTTTTAAGCATCAAATTCACTCAGTTATTTTGCCTTAATGACCATGGGACTGAAGTCTTTTCTCCTGAGAAAGGTGCATCAGAAAAGTTACTCCCATAGGATCAGCTTCTATGATTAATAGGACATTTAACAGTCCATAGAATTTTAAATCATCTTTTCATCTTGGTTTCAAAGTTTGAAGAGGACAGTCTGCTGCTTTTACTTTTGTCTGCACTGATTGTATTGCTTCTGAAAGACTACACTCTGGCTTTGAAGTCTAGGACCCTGATTTAGACAAAGAGGAGCATAAAAAAAGTAGCTTCACTGGTGTCTTCATTTACAGAACAATCAGAACTGATTTTGAAGTTGAGTGATTGGAAGAGTTAATTTTCAATCTCTGTTAATACCGAACAGATGCCTAGTCCTCTGTTCTGTGAAGGAGTGAACAGAAATTTCAAAAAAAAAGACTAATAAGACTTTCCCATAGTTATCTTTCCATTTGAACTCATCATCAAAGGTTGATTCTTTAAAAAAAAAAAGAACCATTAGCACATCTCGATTCACCAACCTCAGATGAATCTGTTCTTTCACACGGTAGTTTCTTCAGCAGCTGCTGCCATCTCCTCACTAAAGAGCATTTGTAACATCAAAATTGAATTGATCCAGAAGTCAGAAATCAAAATGGGCTGTAATACTCTATTAAGGAACATCATCACATGACTTTTAAGATCACACTTTCTTCTTCTTTTCATTATAAAAATATCGCTAATATCTAAGAATTTTGTTTCTCATTTTATATGTTCCATGCAACCATACATCCATACATCCATACGTACATCCATACATCCATAAATACATCCATACATCCATACATACATCCATACACACACATACATAAACATGTACATTCCTAAACATACATACATACATACATACATACATACATACATACATACATGATCAGAGTAAGCTACTTGAACGTCTGGAACTCTTGATTTCTGTCTCTAGAGTGAGCTATTTCCACAGGAAAAACTAAGTGGATGCTACTTATTTATTTTTAAAAGTTCCTCATGCTGGTACACATCTCTCTTTAAAAAAGAAAACCTGTGTGGTTTTCATTATAGTTTTTATAGGAGATCATGTACTTACTCTGTTAGAAGATAATGAAGATTTTTGCAAAGGGAGTTAAACTTAGGTTTAGCAGAACTGAGAGATTTTTTTCAGGCTTAAAGCTTTAGTTAATTTTGACACTCTATTAATTGCTCTTGTATATTCAGTCATCAGTCTAGAGGACTGAAAAACATAGGCATAGTGAAATCTGTGTATAATAGGCCAAATTTAAAATTAGATGTGTTTGTTCAGAAAATATATGTTTTATGATTAATTGGCAGAAATTTCTCACAGAAAATTAAGGTGTATTTTAAAATAAAATTTTACTACTATTAAGGCAAGTGAGAAACATACTGAGCATATGCTTAATTAGCTCTTAAGTCTTAAATGGTTTATCTAGCAAAAAGATGAATATATTGAGAATAGACTAATATTTAAAAGCCCTCTTGTTATAAGCAGATGTATCAGTTTATCTCAGCATGTTACAATTTAACTATATGTATTTTAATAGCTTTTGGTAAAAGATCAAATTAGGATTATATGTATTTTCAAATTTCAAGATGTACCTGTTCATCATTTATTAAAACATTAATTACCTTAAATGTTTATACAACCATATATACATAGCTATACCGAGACATGCCCACACATATACATTGGTATATAGGTATACATCATTAAATTCAAGCCTATAACTCTAATGTAAAATAACCCCAGGGTTTTTATTTTTAAAAAACATGAACATTTTTTATTGGATATATTTTATTTACATTTCAAATGTTATTCCCTTTCCTGGTTTCCCGGACACAAGTTCCCTATCCCATTTCTTTGGATATTCCCCTTCCCCAACCACCACCTCCTACCTGCCTTCCTGCCCTGACATTCCCCTACATTGGTCCAGCCATTGCAGGACCAAGGGCTTCTTCTCCCATTGGTGCCCAACAAGGCCATTCTCTGCCACATATGCAGCTGAAGCCATGGGTCAGTCCATGTATAGTCTTTGGGCAGTGGTTTAATCCCTGGAAGCTCTGGTTAGTTGGTATTGTTCTTATGGGGTTTCAAGACCATTCAGCTCCTTCAATCATTACTCTAACTCTTCCAATAGGGACCCCATTCTCAGTTCAATGGTTTGCACTCGCCTCTATATTTGTCATGCTGTGGCTGAGCATCTCAAGAGACAGCTGTATCAGGGTCTGGTCAGCATCCACTTCTTGGCTTCATCAATATTGTCTAGGTTTGGTGGCTGTATGTATATTGGCTGGATCCCCAGGTGGGGCAGGATCTGAATGGCCATTCCTTCAGTCTCTGCTCCAAACTTTGTCTCCATATCTCCTCCTATGAATATTT
This sequence comes from Rattus norvegicus, assembly GCF_021556685.1. Lineage (NCBI taxonomy): Eukaryota > Metazoa > Chordata > Mammalia > Rodentia > Muridae > Rattus > Rattus norvegicus. Next base: position 105,550,675 of record NC_141547.1, read on the forward strand.
TTGTTCCCCCTTTTAAGAAGGTCTGAAGCATTCCGACTTTGGTCATCCTTCTTGAGCTTCATGTGGTCTGTTGATTGTATCTTGGGTAATTCAAGTTTTGGGGCTAATATCCTCTTATCAGTGAGTGCATACCATGTGTGATTTTTTTGTGATTGGGTTCCCTCACTCAGGATGATATTTTCTAGTTCCATCCATTTGCCTAAGAATTTCATGAAGTCATTGTTTTTGATAAAGGAATAGTATTCCACTGTGTAGATGTACCACATTTTCTGTATCCATTGCTCTGTTGAAGGGCATCAGGGTTGATTCCAGCTTCTGGCTATTATAAATAAGGCAGCTATGAACATAGTGGAGCATGTGTCTTTGTTGTATGATGGAGCATCTTTTGGGCATATGCCCAGGAGAGGTATAGCTGGGTCTTTAGGTAGTAATATACCAGTTTTTTGACCAGACCGATTTCCAGATTAGTTGTACCAGCTTGCAATCCCACCAACAATGGAGGAGTGTTCCTCTTTCTCCACATTCTTGCCATCATCTGTTGTCACCTGAGTTTTTGATCTTAGCCATTCTTATTGGTGTGAGGTGGAATCTCAGAGTAGTTTTGGTTTGAAATTCCTGATGACTAAGGACGTTGAACATTTCTTTAGGTACTTTTCAGCCATTTGCTATTCCTCCACTTAGAATTTTTTGTTTAGCTCTGTACCCCATTTTTAATAGGGTTATTTGGCTCCTTTTAGTATAACTTTTTGAGTTTTTTATTGGATCTTGAGTTATAATATTGGATATTATCCCTCTATCAGATGTAGGATTAGTAAAGATCTTTTCCCAATTTGTTGGTTGATTTTTTTTGTCCTAATGACAGTGTCCTTTGCCTTACAGAAGCGTTGCAAGTCCCATTTGTCAATTCTTGATCTTAGTGCATAAGCATAAGTGTTTTGTTCAGGAAATTTTCCCCAGTGCCAATGTGTTCGAGGCTCCTCCCACTTTTTCTCCTGTTAGTTTGAGCATATCTGGATTTATGTGAAGGTCCTTGATCCATTTGCACTTGGGCTTGTACAGGGCAATAAGAATGGATCAATTTGCATTCATTTATATGCTGACAGTCAGTTGAACCAGCACCATTTGTTGAAAATGCTTTCTTTTTTCCATTGGATGGTTTTAACTGCTTTGTAATCAATCAAGTGACCATAGGTGTAGGGGTTCATTTCTGGGTCTTCAATTCTATTCCATTGATATATCTGCCTGTCACTGTACCAATACCATATAGGTTTTATCACTATTGCTCTGTAATACTGCTTGAAGTCAGCTCTGATGATTCCCCCAGAAGTACATTATTGTTGAGGATAGTTTTTGCTATCCTGGGTTTTTTCTTATTCCCAATGAATTTGTAAATTGCTCTTTCTAACTCTATGAAGAATTGAATTGGAATTTTGATGGGGATTGCATGGAATCTGTACATTGCTTTTGTCAAAATGGCTATTTTTACTATATTAATCCTGCCAGTCCATGAGCATGGGAGGTCTTTCTATCTTCTGAGATCTTCAATTTCTTTCTTCAGAGACTTGAAATTCTTTTCATACAGATCTTTCTCTTGCTAGGTTGAAGTCACACTGAGGTATTTTATATTATTGGTGACTCTTTTGAAGGGTGTCATTTCCCTCATTTCTTTCTCAGCCTGTTTATTCTTTGAGTTGATGAAGACTACTGATTTGTTTGAGTTTATTTTGTACCCAGCTACATTGCTGAATTTGTTTTTCAGGATTAGTAGATTTCTGGTGGAAGTTAGGGGTTCACTTAAGTATACTATCATATAATCTGCAAATAGTGATATTTTGACCCCTTCCTTTCCAATTTGTATCCCTTTTACCTCCTTTCATTGTTTGATTTCCCTGGCTAGGACTTTGAGTACTATGTTGAATAAGAAGGGAAAGAGTGGGCAGCCTTCTCTAGTCCCTGATTTTAGTGGGATTGCTTCAAGTTCCTCTCCATTTAGTTTGATGTTGGCTACTGGTTTGCTGTATATTGCTTTTACTATGTTTAAGTATGGGCCTTGAATTCCTGACCTTTCCAAGTCTTTTAACATGAGGGGTGTTGAATTTTTTTCCAATACTTTCTCAGCATCTAATAAGATGACTGTGTGGTGTATTTCTCTGTGATTTTGTTTACATAGTGGATTACACTGATGGATTTTGGTATATTGAATCATCGCTGCATCCCTGGGATGAAGCCTACATAATCGTGATGGATGATCATTTTGATGTGTTCTTGAATTCTGTTTACAAGAATTTTATATTACTTGCATTGGTATTCATAAGGGAAGTTTGTCTGAAGTTCTCTTTCTTTCTTGGGTCTTTGTGTGGTTTAGGTATAAGTGTAATTGTGGTTTTATACAAGCAATTGGGTAGTGCTCCTTCTCTTTCTATTTTGTGGAATAGTTTGGACAGTATTGGTATTAGATCTTCTATTAAGGTGTGAGAGAATTCTGCACTAAACCCATCTGGTCCTGGGCTTTTTGTTTTGGTTGGGACACTTTTAATAAGTGCTTCTATTGCTTTAGGACTTATGGGACTGTTTATCTTTGGTAGCTGGTATCTGTCTAGAAAGATTGTCCATTTCATCCAGATTTTCCAGTTTTGTTGAATACAGGCTTTTGTAGTAGGATCTGATGATTTTTGATTATTAAGTTTTTCATTGACATAAAGAAATAATGTAAAATATATTAAATAAAACTGGTAGGAAGACATGTGACACCTGGCCATTGTATGACTTAGCATGTAATTTGGCTGTACTTAAGCACAGAGATGAGCAAAGGACTGAGTGGAAGGTTTAGATATTCCACTTGAAGTTGTTTGAGGAGAATATGGAGGAGATTTTAACCAGTCAGTACAGGGATATTCTACTATCTAAATCATAGAATCTTTTCTATTACTATTATATTTCTACTATGGTTGAAAGACTTTATTTTTTGTTGGTGTGACTGAAAAGTGTGCTTTGTGCCGGAGGAAGCATGGGTGGAATTAAAACATTGTGTCTCCAGTTCCTGGGAATCCTGAAAACAGTAGAAGATGTGGTTGAGACTTTTGTGGGTTACATAAGCAATTTGCATTACTTGCTTGCTTGTTTAAAAATATGTATTTTGTTGATAGATTAGAGAGTGGGAAAAAGGAAAAATGGGTGACTTCATTTGGGATCAAACAGACTTCCAGGGGATAAAATATGGTTTAATTCTGGCCATAGGTAAGCAGTGGGGGAAGGATATCCCCCACTATCCTAGATGAGCTGAATATTTGATACTTGTTGTGGTAAATATTTAAAAATTGTAACCTTTTATCCTGCACTAGGGCCTGCATTGTTGGGTCACAAGGCAATGCTGGATTTTTTTATCTCAGCAGCTCCATGACACCCCAAGTACTCTCAGACCCAAGCAGGTCTGTGAGACTGAGCCATTTCAGTGTGGCACCTTGCCATGCTGGTCCCCAGAGTTAGTTCCCCACCTGAGGACCATATTAAACAAACCATTATTTATCTCTGGTTAACACCTCTTTCTGTGCCACTCTACTAGTTGTGGACTCTCTGGTTCCAGCTATGTGGTAAAATCGGGGATCTAGAAGTCCAGCATGGAACTGGCCAATAGCATCTCCCTGCTCAAGAACCTGTCCACATTCTCAGCAACCACCCCCTGGTAGTTAAAGTATAAACTCCCAACTACCCAGTGAAATCATGACTCAGTAAACTGTAACTTCACAATCAAACGTATATATTAAATTCTCAATCCACAATACATCCACACAATAAACTCACAACCAAATAAAAAATATATAAACCACCCACCTAGATAAGATCAATTGACCTATAGAAATCCATCCCTTAAGAAATATTCATCACAACCTGTGGGACGATATCATACAGGTGAGGCAGGTACAAGATAGAATGAGGCCTGTCATTGGACGAGAAGGAAGGATGGGCGGGAGAAAAGTTTGAGGGAAGAGGAGAACACTGGAATGGAAAGGATGGGGAAGTGGAGGAGAGGGAGAGAAGCCATGCAGAGAACATGTAGGCTGACGTTAAGATTCTACTCTGTGTATTTACAGGTTGTTATGAATATTCTTAAGGGATGGATGTGTACAGGGCTTTGCACGTTTAGGTGAGCAATGTAGTGTTGTGTCTTCTTTCTTGTGGAGAATTGAGTTTGGAAGAGTGTGTGGTGGTAGAAACACTGGGCAGAATTAGTGGGAAATAAAAGACAGTCATTTTATATAATTTTACAACAACAACCGATATCTGTGTAGAGATGCATGGCGAGAATTGTTTACATCTATCTCCATG